>NW_025950352.1:422500-467500 GCF_021028975.2 Sphaerodactylus townsendi | reverse complement strand
GGGGGGTGGGGGGGGGGGGGGGTGGGGGGGGGGGGGGGTGGGGGGGGGGGGGGGTGGGGGGGGGGGGGGGTGGGGGGGGGGGGGGGTGGGGGGGGGGGGGGGTGGGGGGGGGGGGGGGTGGGGGGGGGGGGGGGTGGGGGGGGGGGGGGGTGGGGGGGGGGGGGGGTGGGGGGGGGGGGGGGTGGGGGGGGGGGGGGGTGGGGGGGGGGGGGGGTGGGGGGGGGGGGGGGTGGGGGGGGGGGGGGGTGGGGGGGGGGGGGGGTGGGGGGGGGGGGGGGTGGGGGGGGGGGGGGGTGGGGGGGGGGGGGGGTGGGGGGGGGGGGGGGTGGGGGGGGGGGGGGGTGGGGGGGGGGGGGGGTGGGGGGGGGGGGGGGTGGGGGGGGGGGGGGGTGGGGGGGGGGGGGGGTGGGGGGGGGGGGGGGTGGGGGGGGGGGGGGGTGGGGGGGGGGGGGGGTGGGGGGGGGGGGGGGTGGGGGGGGGGGGGGGTGGGGGGGGGGGGGGGTGGGGGGGGGGGGGGGTGGGGGGGGGGGGGGGTGGGGGGGGGGGGGGGTGGGGGGGGGGGGGGGTGGGGGGGGGGGGGGGTGGGGGGGGGGGGGGGTGGGGGGGGGGGGGGGTGGGGGGGGGGGGGGGTGGGGGGGGGGGGGGGTGGGGGGGGGGGGGGGTGGGGGGGGGGGGGGGTGGGGGGGGGGGGGGGTGGGGGGGGGGGGGGGTGGGGGGGGGGGGGGGTGGGGGGGGGGGGGGGTGGGGGGGGGGGGGGGTGGGGGGGGGGGGGGGTGGGGGGGGGGGGGGGTGGGGGGGGGGGGGGGTGGGGGGGGGGGGGGGTGGGGGGGGGGGGGGGTGGGGGGGGGGGGGGGTGGGGGGGGGGGGGGGTGGGGGGGGGGGGGGGTGGGGGGGGGGGGGGGTGGGGGGGGGGGGGGGTGGGGGGGGGGGGGGGTGGGGGGGGGGGGGGGTGGGGGGGGGGGGGGGTGGGGGGGGGGGGGGGTGGGGGGGGGGGGGGGTGGGGGGGGGGGGGGGTGGGGGGGGGGGGGGGTGGGGGGGGGGGGGGGTGGGGGGGGGGGGGGGTGGGGGGGGGGGGGGGTGGGGGGGGGGGGGGGTGGGGGGGGGGGGGGGTGGGGGGGGGGGGGGGTGGGGGGGGGGGGGGGTGGGGGGGGGGGGGGGTGGGGGGGGGGGGGGGTGGGGGGGGGGGGGGGTGGGGGGGGGGGGGGGTGGGGGGGGGGGGGGGTGGGGGGGGGGGGGGGTGGGGGGGGGGGGGGGTGGGGGGGGGGGGGGGTGGGGGGGGGGGGGGGTGGGGGGGGGGGGGGGTGGGGGGGGGGGGGGGTGGGGGGGGGGGGGGGTGGGGGGGGGGGGGGGTGGGGGGGGGGGGGGGTGGGGGGGGGGGGGGGTGGGGGGGGGGGGGGGTGGGGGGGGGGGGGGGTGGGG
Source organism: Sphaerodactylus townsendi (assembly GCF_021028975.2). Lineage (NCBI taxonomy): Eukaryota > Metazoa > Chordata > Lepidosauria > Squamata > Sphaerodactylidae > Sphaerodactylus > Sphaerodactylus townsendi. The sequence goes on along the minus strand of NW_025950352.1, from coordinate 466,081 downwards.
GGGGGGGGGGGTGGGGGGGGGGGGGGGTGGGGGGGGGGGGGGGTGGGGGGGGGGGGGGGTGGGGGGGGGGGGGGGTGGGGGGGGGGGGGGGTGGGGGGGGGGGGGGGTGGGGGGGGGGGGGGGTGGGGGGGGGGGGGGGTGGGGGGGGGGGGGGGTGGGGGGGGGGGGGGGTGGGGGGGGGGGGGGGTGGGGGGGGGGGGGGGTGGGGGGGGGGGGGGGTGGGGGGGGGGGGGGGTGGGGGGGGGGGGGGGTGGGGGGGGGGGGGGGTGGGGGGGGGGGGGGGTGGGGGGGGGGGGGGGTGGGGGGGGGGGGGGGTGGGGGGGGGGGGGGGTGGGGGGGGGGGGGGGTGGGGGGGGGGGGGGGTGGGGGGGGGGGGGGGTGGGGGGGGGGGGGGGTGGGGGGGGGGGGGGGTGGGGGGGGGGGGGGGTGGGGGGGGGGGGGGGTGGGGGGGGGGGGGGGTGGGGGGGGGGGGGGGTGGGGGGGGGGGGGGGTGGGGGGGGGGGGGGGTGGGGGGGGGGGGGGGTGGGGGGGGGGGGGGGTGGGGGGGGGGGGGGGTGGGGGGGGGGGGGGGTGGGGGGGGGGGGGGGTGGGGGGGGGGGGGGGTGGGGGGGGGGGGGGGTGGGGGGGGGGGGGGGTGGGGGGGGGGGGGGGTGGGGGGGGGGGGGGGTGGGGGGGGGGGGGGGTGGGGGGGGGGGGGGGTGGGGGGGGGGGGGGGTGGGGGGGGGGGGGGGTGGGGGGGGGGGGGGGTGGGGGGGGGGGGGGGTGGGGGGGGGGGGGGGTGGGGGGGGGGGGGGGTGGGGGGGGGGGGGGGTGGGGGGGGGGGGGGGTGGGGGGGGGGGGGGGTGGGGGGGGGGGGGGGTGGGGGGGGGGGGGGGTGGGGGGGGGGGGGGGTGGGGGGGGGGGGGGGTGGGGGGGGGGGGGGGTGGGGGGGGGGGGGGGTGGGGGGGGGGGGGGGTGGGGGGGGGGGGGGGTGGGGGGGGGGGGGGGTGGGGGGGGGGGGGGGTGGGGGGGGGGGGGGGTGGGGGGGGGGGGGGGTGGGGGGGGGGGGGGGTGGGGGGGGGGGGGGGTGGGGGGGGGGGGGGGTGGGGGGGGGGGGGGGTGGGGGGGGGGGGGGGTGGGGGGGGGGGGGGGTGGGGGGGGGGGGGGGTGGGGGGGGGGGGGGGTGGGGGGGGGGGGGGGTGGGGGGGGGGGGGGGTGGGGGGGGGGGGGGGTGGGGGGGGGGGGGGGTGGGGGGGGGGGGGGGTGGGGGGGGGGGGGGGTGGGGGGGGGGGGGGGTGGGGGGGGGGGGGGGTGGGGGGGGGGGGGGGTGGGGGGGGGGGGGGGTGGGGGGGGGGGGGGGTGGGGGGGGGGGGGGGTGGGGGGGGGGGGGGGTGGGGGGGGGGGGGGGTGGGGGGGGGGGGGGGTGGGGGGGGGGGGGGGTGGGGGGGGGGGGGGGTGGGGGGGGGGGGGGGTGGGGGGGGGGGGGGGTGGGGGGGGGGGGGGGTGGGGGGGGGGGGGGGTGGGGGGGGGGGGGGGTGGGGGGGGGGGGGGGTGGGGGGGGGGGGGGGTGGGGGGGGGGGGGGGTGGGGGGGGGGGGGGGTGGGGGGGGGGGGGGGTGGGGGGGGGGGGGGGTGGGGGGGGGGGGGGGTGGGGGGGGGGGGGGGTGGGGGGGGGGGGGGGTGGGGGGGGGGGGGGGTGGGGGGGGGGGGGGGTGGGGGGGGGGGGGGGTGGGGGGGGGGGGGGGTGGGGGGGGGGGGGGGTGGGGGGGGGGGGGGGTGGGGGGGGGGGGGGGTGGGGGGGGGGGGGGGTGGGGGGGGGGGGGGGTGGGGGGGGGGGGGGGTGGGGGGGGGGGGGGGTGGGGGGGGGGGGGGGTGGGGGGGGGGGGGGGTGGGGGGGGGGGGGGGTGGGGGGGGGGGGGGGTGGGGGGGGGGGGGGGTGGGGGGGGGGGGGGGTGGGGGGGGGGGGGGGTGGGGGGGGGGGGGGGTGGGGGGGGGGGGGGGTGGGGGGGGGGGGGGGTGGGGGGGGGGGGGGGTGGGGGGGGGGGGGGGTGGGGGGGGGGGGGGGTGGGGGGGGGGGGGGGTGGGGGGGGGGGGGGGTGGGGGGGGGGGGGGGTGGGGGGGGGGGGGGGTGGGGGGGGGGGGGGGTGGGGGGGGGGGGGGGTGGGGGGGGGGGGGGGTGGGGGGGGGGGGGGGTGGGGGGGGGGGGGGGTGGGGGGGGGGGGGGGTGGGGGGGGGGGGGGGTGGGGGGGGGGGGGGGTGGGGGGGGGGGGGGGTGGGGGGGGGGGGGGGTGGGGGGGGGGGGGGGTGGGGGGGGGGGGGGGTGGGGGGGGGGGGGGGTGGGGGGGGGGGGGGGTGGGGGGGGGGGGGGGTGGGGGGGGGGGGGGGTGGGGGGGGGGGGGGGTGGGGGGGGGGGGGGGTGGGGGGGGGGGGGGGTGGGGGGGGGGGGGGGTGGGGGGGGGGGGGGGTGGGGGGGGGGGGGGGTGGGGGGGGGGGGGGGTGGGGGGGGGGGGGGGTGGGGGGGGGGGGGGGTGGGGGGGGGGGGGGGTGGGGGGGGGGGGGGGTGGGGGGGGGGGGGGGTGGGGGGGGGGGGGGGTGGGGGGGGGGGGGGGTGGGGGGGGGGGGGGGTGGGGGGGGGGGGGGGTGGGGGGGGGGGGGGGTGGGGGGGGGGGGGGGTGGGGGGGGGGGGGGGTGGGGGGGGGGGGGGGTGGGGGGGGGGGGGGGTGGGGGGGGGGGGGGGTGGGGGGGGGGGGGGGTGGGGGGGGGGGGGGGTGGGGGGGGGGGGGGGTGGGGGGGGGGGGGGGTGGGGGGGGGGGGGGGTGGGGGGGGGGGGGGGTGGGGGGGGGGGGGGGTGGGGGGGGGGGGGGGTGGGGGGGGGGGGGGGTGGGGGGGGGGGGGGGTGGGGGGGGGGGGGGGTGGGGGGGGGGGGGGGTGGGGGGGGGGGGGGGTGGGGGGGGGGGGGGGTGGGGGGGGGGGGGGGTGGGGGGGGGGGGGGGTGGGGGGGGGGGGGGGTGGGGGGGGGGGGGGGTGGGGGGGGGGGGGGGTGGGGGGGGGGGGGGGTGGGGGGGGGGGGGGGTGGGGGGGGGGGGGGGTGGGGGGGGGGGGGGGTGGGGGGGGGGGGGGGTGGGGGGGGGGGGGGGTGGGGGGGGGGGGGGGTGGGGGGGGGGGGGGGTGGGGGGGGGGGGGGGTGGGGGGGGGGGGGGGTGGGGGGGGGGGGGGGTGGGGGGGGGGGGGGGTGGGGGGGGGGGGGGGTGGGGGGGGGGGGGGGTGGGGGGGGGGGGGGGTGGGGGGGGGGGGGGGTGGGGGGGGGGGGGGGTGGGGGGGGGGGGGGGTGGGGGGGGGGGGGGGTGGGGGGGGGGGGGGGTGGGGGGGGGGGGGGGTGGGGGGGGGGGGGGGTGGGGGGGGGGGGGGGTGGGGGGGGGGGGGGGTGGGGGGGGGGGGGGGTGGGGGGGGGGGGGGGTGGGGGGGGGGGGGGGTGGGGGGGGGGGGGGGTGGGGGGGGGGGGGGGTGGGGGGGGGGGGGGGTGGGGGGGGGGGGGGGTGGGGGGGGGGGGGGGTGGGGGGGGGGGGGGGTGGGGGGGGGGGGGGGTGGGGGGGGGGGGGGGTGGGGGGGGGGGGGGGTGGGGGGGGGGGGGGGTGGGGGGGGGGGGGGGTGGGGGGGGGGGGGGGTGGGGGGGGGGGGGGGTGGGGGGGGGGGGGGGTGGGGGGGGGGGGGGGTGGGGGGGGGGGGGGGTGGGGGGGGGGGGGGGTGGGGGGGGGGGGGGGTGGGGGGGGGGGGGGGTGGGGGGGGGGGGGGGTGGGGGGGGGGGGGGGTGGGGGGGGGGGGGGGTGGGGGGGGGGGGGGGTGGGGGGGGGGGGGGGTGGGGGGGGGGGGGGGTGGGGGGGGGGGGGGGTGGGGGGGGGGGGGGGTGGGGGGGGGGGGGGGTGGGGGGGGGGGGGGGTGGGGGGGGGGGGGGGTGGGGGGGGGGGGGGGTGGGGGGGGGGGGGGGTGGGGGGGGGGGGGGGTGGGGGGGGGGGGGGGTGGGGGGGGGGGGGGGTGGGGGGGGGGGGGGGTGGGGGGGGGGGGGGGTGGGGGGGGGGGGGGGTGGGGGGGGGGGGGGGTGGGGGGGGGGGGGGGTGGGGGGGGGGGGGGGTGGGGGGGGGGGGGGGTGGGGGGGGGGGGGGGTGGGGGGGGGGGGGGGTGGGGGGGGGGGGGGGTGGGGGGGGGGGGGGGTGGGGGGGGGGGGGGGTGGGGGGGGGGGGGGGTGGGGGGGGGGGGGGGTGGGGGGGGGGGGGGGTGGGGGGGGGGGGGGGTGGGGGGGGGGGGGGGTGGGGGGGGGGGGGGGTGGGGGGGGGGGGGGGTGGGGGGGGGGGGGGGTGGGGGGGGGGGGGGGTGGGGGGGGGGGGGGGTGGGGGGGGGGGGGGGTGGGGGGGGGGGGGGGTGGGGGGGGGGGGGGGTGGGGGGGGGGGGGGGTGGGGGGGGGGGGGGGTGGGGGGGGGGGGGGGTGGGGGGGGGGGGGGGTGGGGGGGGGGGGGGGTGGGGGGGGGGGGGGGTGGGGGGGGGGGGGGGTGGGGGGGGGGGGGGGTGGGGGGGGGGGGGGGTGGGGGGGGGGGGGGGTGGGGGGGGGGGGGGGTGGGGGGGGGGGGGGGTGGGGGGGGGGGGGGGTGGGGGGGGGGGGGGGTGGGGGGGGGGGGGGGTGGGGGGGGGGGGGGGTGGGGGGGGGGGGGGGTGGGGGGGGGGGGGGGTGGGGGGGGGGGGGGGTGGGGGGGGGGGGGGGTGGGGGGGGGGGGGGGTGGGGGGGGGGGGGGGTGGGGGGGGGGGGGGGTGGGGGGGGGGGGGGGTGGGGGGGGGGGGGGGTGGGGGGGGGGGGGGGTGGGGGGGGGGGGGGGTGGGGGGGGGGGGGGGTGGGGGGGGGGGGGGGTGGGGGGGGGGGGGGGTGGGGGGGGGGGGGGGTGGGGGGGGGGGGGGGTGGGGGGGGGGGGGGGTGGGGGGGGGGGGGGGTGGGGGGGGGGGGGGGTGGGGGGGGGGGGGGGTGGGGGGGGGGGGGGGTGGGGGGGGGGGGGGGTGGGGGGGGGGGGGGGTGGGGGGGGGGGGGGGTGGGGGGGGGGGGGGGTGGGGGGGGGGGGGGGTGGGGGGGGGGGGGGGTGGGGGGGGGGGGGGGTGGGGGGGGGGGGGGGTGGGGGGGGGGGGGGGTGGGGGGGGGGGGGGGTGGGGGGGGGGGGGGGTGGGGGGGGGGGGGGGTGGGGGGGGGGGGGGGTGGGGGGGGGGGGGGGTGGGGGGGGGGGGGGGTGGGGGGGGGGGGGGGTGGGGGGGGGGGGGGGTGGGGGGGGGGGGGGGTGGGGGGGGGGGGGGGTGGGGGGGGGGGGGGGTGGGGGGGGGGGGGGGTGGGGGGGGGGGGGGGTGGGGGGGGGGGGGGGTGGGGGGGGGGGGGGGTGGGGGGGGGGGGGGGTGGGGGGGGGGGGGGGTGGGGGGGGGGGGGGGTGGGGGGGGGGGGGGGTGGGGGGGGGGGGGGGTGGGGGGGGGGGGGGGTGGGGGGGGGGGGGGGTGGGGGGGGGGGGGGGTGGGGGGGGGGGGGGGTGGGGGGGGGGGGGGGTGGGGGGGGGGGGGGGTGGGGGGGGGGGGGGGTGGGGGGGGGGGGGGGTGGGGGGGGGGGGGGGTGGGGGGGGGGGGGGGTGGGGGGGGGGGGGGGTGGGGGGGGGGGGGGGTGGGGGGGGGGGGGGGTGGGGGGGGGGGGGGGTGGGGGGGGGGGGGGGTGGGGGGGGGGGGGGGTGGGGGGGGGGGGGGGTGGGGGGGGGGGGGGGTGGGGGGGGGGGGGGGTGGGGGGGGGGGGGGGTGGGGGGGGGGGGGGGTGGGGGGGGGGGGGGGTGGGGGGGGGGGGGGGTGGGGGGGGGGGGGGGTGGGGGGGGGGGGGGGTGGGGGGGGGGGGGGGTGGGGGGGGGGGGGGGTGGGGGGGGGGGGGGGTGGGGGGGGGGGGGGGTGGGGGGGGGGGGGGGTGGGGGGGGGGGGGGGTGGGGGGGGGGGGGGGTGGGGGGGGGGGGGGGTGGGGGGGGGGGGGGGTGGGGGGGGGGGGGGGTGGGGGGGGGGGGGGGTGGGGGGGGGGGGGGGTGGGGGGGGGGGGGGGTGGGGGGGGGGGGGGGTGGGGGGGGGGGGGGGTGGGGGGGGGGGGGGGTGGGGGGGGGGGGGGGTGGGGGGGGGGGGGGGTGGGGGGGGGGGGGGGTGGGGGGGGGGGGGGGTGGGGGGGGGGGGGGGTGGGGGGGGGGGGGGGTGGGGGGGGGGGGGGGTGGGGGGGGGGGGGGGTGGGGGGGGGGGGGGGTGGGGGGGGGGGGGGGTGGGGGGGGGGGGGGGTGGGGGGGGGGGGGGGTGGGGGGGGGGGGGGGTGGGGGGGGGGGGGGGTGGGGGGGGGGGGGGGTGGGGGGGGGGGGGGGTGGGGGGGGGGGGGGGTGGGGGGGGGGGGGGGTGGGGGGGGGGGGGGGTGGGGGGGGGGGGGGGTGGGGGGGGGGGGGGGTGGGGGGGGGGGGGGGTGGGGGGGGGGGGGGGTGGGGGGGGGGGGGGGTGGGGGGGGGGGGGGGTGGGGGGGGGGGGGGGTGGGGGGGGGGGGGGGTGGGGGGGGGGGGGGGTGGGGGGGGGGGGGGGTGGGGGGGGGGGGGGGTGGGGGGGGGGGGGGGTGGGGGGGGGGGGGGGTGGGGGGGGGGGGGGGTGGGGGGGGGGGGGGGTGGGGGGGGGGGGGGGTGGGGGGGGGGGGGGGTGGGGGGGGGGGGGGGTGGGGGGGGGGGGGGGTGGGGGGGGGGGGGGGTGGGGGGGGGGGGGGGTGGGGGGGGGGGGGGGTGGGGGGGGGGGGGGGTGGGGGGGGGGGGGGGTGGGGGGGGGGGGGGGTGGGGGGGGGGGGGGGTGGGGGGGGGGGGGGGTGGGGGGGGGGGGGGGTGGGGGGGGGGGGGGGTGGGGGGGGGGGGGGGTGGGGGGGGGGGGGGGTGGGGGGGGGGGGGGGTGGGGGGGGGGGGGGGTGGGGGGGGGGGGGGGTGGGGGGGGGGGGGGGTGGGGGGGGGGGGGGGTGGGGGGGGGGGGGGGTGGGGGGGGGGGGGGGTGGGGGGGGGGGGGGGTGGGGGGGGGGGGGGGTGGGGGGGGGGGGGGGTGGGGGGGGGGGGGGGTGGGGGGGGGGGGGGGTGGGGGGGGGGGGGGGTGGGGGGGGGGGGGGGTGGGGGGGGGGGGGGGTGGGGGGGGGGGGGGGTGGGGGGGGGGGGGGGTGGGGGGGGGGGGGGGTGGGGGGGGGGGGGGGTGGGGGGGGGGGGGGGTGGGGGGGGGGGGGGGTGGGGGGGGGGGGGGGTGGGGGGGGGGGGGGGTGGGGGGGGGGGGGGGTGGGGGGGGGGGGGGGTGGGGGGGGGGGGGGGTGGGGGGGGGGGGGGGTGGGGGGGGGGGGGGGTGGGGGGGGGGGGGGGTGGGGGGGGGGGGGGGTGGGGGGGGGGGGGGGTGGGGGGGGGGGGGGGTGGGGGGGGGGGGGGGTGGGGGGGGGGGGGGGTGGGGGGGGGGGGGGGTGGGGGGGGGGGGGGGTGGGGGGGGGGGGGGGTGGGGGGGGGGGGGGGTGGGGGGGGGGGGGGGTGGGGGGGGGGGGGGGTGGGGGGGGGGGGGGGTGGGGGGGGGGGGGGGTGGGGGGGGGGGGGGGTGGGGGGGGGGGGGGGTGGGGGGGGGGGGGGGTGGGGGGGGGGGGGGGTGGGGGGGGGGGGGGGTGGGGGGGGGGGGGGGTGGGGGGGGGGGGGGGTGGGGGGGGGGGGGGGTGGGGGGGGGGGGGGGTGGGGGGGGGGGGGGGTGGGGGGGGGGGGGGGTGGGGGGGGGGGGGGGTGGGGGGGGGGGGGGGTGGGGGGGGGGGGGGGTGGGGGGGGGGGGGGGTGGGGGGGGGGGGGGGTGGGGGGGGGGGGGGGTGGGGGGGGGGGGGGGTGGGGGGGGGGGGGGGTGGGGGGGGGGGGGGGTGGGGGGGGGGGGGGGTGGGGGGGGGGGGGGGTGGGGGGGGGGGGGGGTGGGGGGGGGGGGGGGTGGGGGGGGGGGGGGGTGGGGGGGGGGGGGGGTGGGGGGGGGGGGGGGTGGGGGGGGGGGGGGGTGGGGGGGGGGGGGGGTGGGGGGGGGGGGGGGTGGGGGGGGGGGGGGGTGGGGGGGGGGGGGGGTGGGGGGGGGGGGGGGTGGGGGGGGGGGGGGGTGGGGGGGGGGGGGGGTGGGGGGGGGGGGGGGTGGGGGGGGGGGGGGGTGGGGGGGGGGGGGGGTGGGGGGGGGGGGGGGTGGGGGGGGGGGGGGGTGGGGGGGGGGGGGGGTGGGGGGGGGGGGGGGTGGGGGGGGGGGGGGGTGGGGGGGGGGGGGGGTGGGGGGGGGGGGGGGTGGGGGGGGGGGGGGGTGGGGGGGGGGGGGGGTGGGGGGGGGGGGGGGTGGGGGGGGGGGGGGGTGGGGGGGGGGGGGGGTGGGGGGGGGGGGGGGTGGGGGGGGGGGGGGGTGGGGGGGGGGGGGGGTGGGGGGGGGGGGGGGTGGGGGGGGGGGGGGGTGGGGGGGGGGGGGGGTGGGGGGGGGGGGGGGTGGGGGGGGGGGGGGGTGGGGGGGGGGGGGGGTGGGGGGGGGGGGGGGTGGGGGGGGGGGGGGGTGGGGGGGGGGGGGGGTGGGGGGGGGGGGGGGTGGGGGGGGGGGGGGGTGGGGGGGGGGGGGGGTGGGGGGGGGGGGGGGTGGGGGGGGGGGGGGGTGGGGGGGGGGGGGGGTGGGGGGGGGGGGGGGTGGGGGGGGGGGGGGGTGGGGGGGGGGGGGGGTGGGGGGGGGGGGGGGTGGGGGGGGGGGGGGGTGGGGGGGGGGGGGGGTGGGGGGGGGGGGGGGTGGGGGGGGGGGGGGGTGGGGGGGGGGGGGGGTGGGGGGGGGGGGGGGTGGGGGGGGGGGGGGGTGGGGGGGGGGGGGGGTGGGGGGGGGGGGGGGTGGGGGGGGGGGGGGGTGGGGGGGGGGGGGGGTGGGGGGGGGGGGGGGTGGGGGGGGGGGGGGGTGGGGGGGGGGGGGGGTGGGGGGGGGGGGGGGTGGGGGGGGGGGGGGGTGGGGGGGGGGGGGGGTGGGGGGGGGGGGGGGTGGGGGGGGGGGGGGGTGGGGGGGGGGGGGGGTGGGGGGGGGGGGGGGTGGGGGGGGGGGGGGGTGGGGGGGGGGGGGGGTGGGGGGGGGGGGGGGTGGGGGGGGGGGGGGGTGGGGGGGGGGGGGGGTGGGGGGGGGGGGGGGTGGGGGGGGGGGGGGGTGGGGGGGGGGGGGGGTGGGGGGGGGGGGGGGTGGGGGGGGGGGGGGGTGGGGGGGGGGGGGGGTGGGGGGGGGGGGGGGTGGGGGGGGGGGGGGGTGGGGGGGGGGGGGGGTGGGGGGGGGGGGGGGTGGGGGGGGGGGGGGGTGGGGGGGGGGGGGGGTGGGGGGGGGGGGGGGTGGGGGGGGGGGGGGGTGGGGGGGGGGGGGGGTGGGGGGGGGGGGGGGTGGGGGGGGGGGGGGGTGGGGGGGGGGGGGGGTGGGGGGGGGGGGGGGTGGGGGGGGGGGGGGGTGGGGGGGGGGGGGGGTGGGGGGGGGGGGGGGTGGGGGGGGGGGGGGGTGGGGGGGGGGGGGGGTGGGGGGGGGGGGGGGTGGGGGGGGGGGGGGGTGGGGGGGGGGGGGGGTGGGGGGGGGGGGGGGTGGGGGGGGGGGGGGGTGGGGGGGGGGGGGGGTGGGGGGGGGGGGGGGTGGGGGGGGGGGGGGGTGGGGGGGGGGGGGGGTGGGGGGGGGGGGGGGTGGGGGGGGGGGGGGGTGGGGGGGGGGGGGGGTGGGGGGGGGGGGGGGTGGGGGGGGGGGGGGGTGGGGGGGGGGGGGGGTGGGGGGGGGGGGGGGTGGGGGGGGGGGGGGGTGGGGGGGGGGGGGGGTGGGGGGGGGGGGGGGTGGGGGGGGGGGGGGGTGGGGGGGGGGGGGGGTGGGGGGGGGGGGGGGTGGGGGGGGGGGGGGGTGGGGGGGGGGGGGGGTGGGGGGGGGGGGGGGTGGGGGGGGGGGGGGGTGGGGGGGGGGGGGGGTGGGGGGGGGGGGGGGTGGGGGGGGGGGGGGGTGGGGGGGGGGGGGGGTGGGGGGGGGGGGGGGTGGGGGGGGGGGGGGGTGGGGGGGGGGGGGGGTGGGGGGGGGGGGGGGTGGGGGGGGGGGGGGGTGGGGGGGGGGGGGGGTGGGGGGGGGGGGGGGTGGGGGGGGGGGGGGGTGGGGGGGGGGGGGGGTGGGGGGGGGGGGGGGTGGGGGGGGGGGGGGGTGGGGGGGGGGGGGGGTGGGGGGGGGGGGGGGTGGGGGGGGGGGGGGGTGGGGGGGGGGGGGGGTGGGGGGGGGGGGGGGTGGGGGGGGGGGGGGGTGGGGGGGGGGGGGGGTGGGGGGGGGGGGGGGTGGGGGGGGGGGGGGGTGGGGGGGGGGGGGGGTGGGGGGGGGGGGGGGTGGGGGGGGGGGGGGGTGGGGGGGGGGGGGGGTGGGGGGGGGGGGGGGTGGGGGGGGGGGGGGGTGGGGGGGGGGGGGGGTGGGGGGGGGGGGGGGTGGGGGGGGGGGGGGGTGGGGGGGGGGGGGGGTGGGGGGGGGGGGGGGTGGGGGGGGGGGGGGGTGGGGGGGGGGGGGGGTGGGGGGGGGGGGGGGTGGGGGGGGGGGGGGGTGGGGGGGGGGGGGGGTGGGGGGGGGGGGGGGTGGGGGGGGGGGGGGGTGGGGGGGGGGGGGGGTGGGGGGGGGGGGGGGTGGGGGGGGGGGGGGGTGGGGGGGGGGGGGGGTGGGGGGGGGGGGGGGTGGGGGGGGGGGGGGGTGGGGGGGGGGGGGGGTGGGGGGGGGGGGGGGTGGGGGGGGGGGGGGGTGGGGGGGGGGGGGGGTGGGGGGGGGGGGGGGTGGGGGGGGGGGGGGGTGGGGGGGGGGGGGGGTGGGGGGGGGGGGGGGTGGGGGGGGGGGGGGGTGGGGGGGGGGGGGGGTGGGGGGGGGGGGGGGTGGGGGGGGGGGGGGGTGGGGGGGGGGGGGGGTGGGGGGGGGGGGGGGTGGGGGGGGGGGGGGGTGGGGGGGGGGGGGGGTGGGGGGGGGGGGGGGTGGGGGGGGGGGGGGGTGGGGGGGGGGGGGGGTGGGGGGGGGGGGGGGTGGGGGGGGGGGGGGGTGGGGGGGGGGGGGGGTGGGGGGGGGGGGGGGTGGGGGGGGGGGGGGGTGGGGGGGGGGGGGGGTGGGGGGGGGGGGGGGTGGGGGGGGGGGGGGGTGGGGGGGGGGGGGGGTGGGGGGGGGGGGGGGTGGGGGGGGGGGGGGGTGGGGGGGGGGGGGGGTGGGGGGGGGGGGGGGTGGGGGGGGGGGGGGGTGGGGGGGGGGGGGGGTGGGGGGGGGGGGGGGTGGGGGGGGGGGGGGGTGGGGGGGGGGGGGGGTGGGGGGGGGGGGGGGTGGGGGGGGGGGGGGGTGGGGGGGGGGGGGGGTGGGGGGGGGGGGGGGTGGGGGGGGGGGGGGGTGGGGGGGGGGGGGGGTGGGGGGGGGGGGGGGTGGGGGGGGGGGGGGGTGGGGGGGGGGGGGGGTGGGGGGGGGGGGGGGTGGGGGGGGGGGGGGGTGGGGGGGGGGGGGGGTGGGGGGGGGGGGGGGTGGGGGGGGGGGGGGGTGGGGGGGGGGGGGGGTGGGGGGGGGGGGGGGTGGGGGGGGGGGGGGGTGGGGGGGGGGGGGGGTGGGGGGGGGGGGGGGTGGGGGGGGGGGGGGGTGGGGGGGGGGGGGGGTGGGGGGGGGGGGGGGTGGGGGGGGGGGGGGGTGGGGGGGGGGGGGGGTGGGGGGGGGGGGGGGTGGGGGGGGGGGGGGGTGGGGGGGGGGGGGGGTGGGGGGGGGGGGGGGTGGGGGGGGGGGGGGGTGGGGGGGGGGGGGGGTGGGGGGGGGGGGGGGTGGGGGGGGGGGGGGGTGGGGGGGGGGGGGGGTGGGGGGGGGGGGGGGTGGGGGGGGGGGGGGGTGGGGGGGGGGGGGGGTGGGGGGGGGGGGGGGTGGGGGGGGGGGGGGGTGGGGGGGGGGGGGGGTGGGGGGGGGGGGGGGTGGGGGGGGGGGGGGGTGGGGGGGGGGGGGGGTGGGGGGGGGGGGGGGTGGGGGGGGGGGGGGGTGGGGGGGGGGGGGGGTGGGGGGGGGGGGGGGTGGGGGGGGGGGGGGGTGGGGGGGGGGGGGGGTGGGGGGGGGGGGGGGTGGGGGGGGGGGGGGGTGGGGGGGGGGGGGGGTGGGGGGGGGGGGGGGTGGGGGGGGGGGGGGGTGGGGGGGGGGGGGGGTGGGGGGGGGGGGGGGTGGGGGGGGGGGGGGGTGGGGGGGGGGGGGGGTGGGGGGGGGGGGGGGTGGGGGGGGGGGGGGGTGGGGGGGGGGGGGGGTGGGGGGGGGGGGGGGTGGGGGGGGGGGGGGGTGGGGGGGGGGGGGGGTGGGGGGGGGGGGGGGTGGGGGGGGGGGGGGGTGGGGGGGGGGGGGGGTGGGGGGGGGGGGGGGTGGGGGGGGGGGGGGGTGGGGGGGGGGGGGGGTGGGGGGGGGGGGGGGTGGGGGGGGGGGGGGGTGGGGGGGGGGGGGGGTGGGGGGGGGGGGGGGTGGGGGGGGGGGGGGGTGGGGGGGGGGGGGGGTGGGGGGGGGGGGGGGTGGGGGGGGGGGGGGGTGGGGGGGGGGGGGGGTGGGGGGGGGGGGGGGTGGGGGGGGGGGGGGGTGGGGGGGGGGGGGGGTGGGGGGGGGGGGGGGTGGGGGGGGGGGGGGGTGGGGGGGGGGGGGGGTGGGGGGGGGGGGGGGTGGGGGGGGGGGGGGGTGGGGGGGGGGGGGGGTGGGGGGGGGGGGGGGTGGGGGGGGGGGGGGGTGGGGGGGGGGGGGGGTGGGGGGGGGGGGGGGTGGGGGGGGGGGGGGGTGGGGGGGGGGGGGGGTGGGGGGGGGGGGGGGTGGGGGGGGGGGGGGGTGGGGGGGGGGGGGGGTGGGGGGGGGGGGGGGTGGGGGGGGGGGGGGGTGGGGGGGGGGGGGGGTGGGGGGGGGGGGGGGTGGGGGGGGGGGGGGGTGGGGGGGGGGGGGGGTGGGGGGGGGGGGGGGTGGGGGGGGGGGGGGGTGGGGGGGGGGGGGGGTGGGGGGGGGGGGGGGTGGGGGGGGGGGGGGGTGGGGGGGGGGGGGGGTGGGGGGGGGGGGGGGTGGGGGGGGGGGGGGGTGGGGGGGGGGGGGGGTGGGGGGGGGGGGGGGTGGGGGGGGGGGGGGGTGGGGGGGGGGGGGGGTGGGGGGGGGGGGGGGTGGGGGGGGGGGGGGGTGGGGGGGGGGGGGGGTGGGGGGGGGGGGGGGTGGGGGGGGGGGGGGGTGGGGGGGGGGGGGGGTGGGGGGGGGGGGGGGTGGGGGGGGGGGGGGGTGGGGGGGGGGGGGGGTGGGGGGGGGGGGGGGTGGGGGGGGGGGGGGGTGGGGGGGGGGGGGGGTGGGGGGGGGGGGGGGTGGGGGGGGGGGGGGGTGGGGGGGGGGGGGGGTGGGGGGGGGGGGGGGTGGGGGGGGGGGGGGGTGGGGGGGGGGGGGGGTGGGGGGGGGGGGGGGTGGGGGGGGGGGGGGGTGGGGGGGGGGGGGGGTGGGGGGGGGGGGGGGTGGGGGGGGGGGGGGGTGGGGGGGGGGGGGGGTGGGGGGGGGGGGGGGTGGGGGGGGGGGGGGGTGGGGGGGGGGGGGGGTGGGGGGGGGGGGGGGTGGGGGGGGGGGGGGGTGGGGGGGGGGGGGGGTGGGGGGGGGGGGGGGTGGGGGGGGGGGGGGGTGGGGGGGGGGGGGGGTGGGGGGGGGGGGGGGTGGGGGGGGGGGGGGGTGGGGGGGGGGGGGGGTGGGGGGGGGGGGGGGTGGGGGGGGGGGGGGGTGGGGGGGGGGGGGGGTGGGGGGGGGGGGGGGTGGGGGGGGGGGGGGGTGGGGGGGGGGGGGGGTGGGGGGGGGGGGGGGTGGGGGGGGGGGGGGGTGGGGGGGGGGGGGGGTGGGGGGGGGGGGGGGTGGGGGGGGGGGGGGGTGGGGGGGGGGGGGGGTGGGGGGGGGGGGGGGTGGGGGGGGGGGGGGGTGGGGGGGGGGGGGGGTGGGGGGGGGGGGGGGTGGGGGGGGGGGGGGGTGGGGGGGGGGGGGGGTGGGGGGGGGGGGGGGTGGGGGGGGGGGGGGGTGGGGGGGGGGGGGGGTGGGGGGGGGGGGGGGTGGGGGGGGGGGGGGGTGGGGGGGGGGGGGGGTGGGGGGGGGGGGGGGTGGGGGGGGGGGGGGGTGGGGGGGGGGGGGGGTGGGGGGGGGGGGGGGTGGGGGGGGGGGGGGGTGGGGGGGGGGGGGGGTGGGGGGGGGGGGGGGTGGGGGGGGGGGGGGGTGGGGGGGGGGGGGGGTGGGGGGGGGGGGGGGTGGGGGGGGGGGGGGGTGGGGGGGGGGGGGGGTGGGGGGGGGGGGGGGTGGGGGGGGGGGGGGGTGGGGGGGGGGGGGGGTGGGGGGGGGGGGGGGTGGGGGGGGGGGGGGGTGGGGGGGGGGGGGGGTGGGGGGGGGGGGGGGTGGGGGGGGGGGGGGGTGGGGGGGGGGGGGGGTGGGGGGGGGGGGGGGTGGGGGGGGGGGGGGGTGGGGGGGGGGGGGGGTGGGGGGGGGGGGGGGTGGGGGGGGGGGGGGGTGGGGGGGGGGGGGGGTGGGGGGGGGGGGGGGTGGGGGGGGGGGGGGGTGGGGGGGGGGGGGGGTGGGGGGGGGGGGGGGTGGGGGGGGGGGGGGGTGGGGGGGGGGGGGGGTGGGGGGGGGGGGGGGTGGGGGGGGGGGGGGGTGGGGGGGGGGGGGGGTGGGGGGGGGGGGGGGTGGGGGGGGGGGGGGGTGGGGGGGGGGGGGGGTGGGGGGGGGGGGGGGTGGGGGGGGGGGGGGGTGGGGGGGGGGGGGGGTGGGGGGGGGGGGGGGTGGGGGGGGGGGGGGGTGGGGGGGGGGGGGGGTGGGGGGGGGGGGGGGTGGGGGGGGGGGGGGGTGGGGGGGGGGGGGGGTGGGGGGGGGGGGGGGTGGGGGGGGGGGGGGGTGGGGGGGGGGGGGGGTGGGGGGGGGGGGGGGTGGGGGGGGGGGGGGGTGGGGGGGGGGGGGGGTGGGGGGGGGGGGGGGTGGGGGGGGGGGGGGGTGGGGGGGGGGGGGGGTGGGGGGGGGGGGGGGTGGGGGGGGGGGGGGGTGGGGGGGGGGGGGGGTGGGGGGGGGGGGGGGTGGGGGGGGGGGGGGGTGGGGGGGGGGGGGGGTGGGGGGGGGGGGGGGTGGGGGGGGGGGGGGGTGGGGGGGGGGGGGGGTGGGGGGGGGGGGGGGTGGGGGGGGGGGGGGGTGGGGGGGGGGGGGGGTGGGGGGGGGGGGGGGTGGGGGGGGGGGGGGGTGGGGGGGGGGGGGGGTGGGGGGGGGGGGGGGTGGGGGGGGGGGGGGGTGGGGGGGGGGGGGGGTGGGGGGGGGGGGGGGTGGGGGGGGGGGGGGGTGAATTGTAGTCCATAACATCTGGAGTGCCAAAGGTTCGCCACCACTGGACTATAACATACAAACATAAACAAAACAAGATACGATTTAGAACAGAGGGATAAACTATAATTACGCTCTTTGCAAAATAACGAAACTCATATACGTTTGTAATAATAAACCACATTCTTAACGATAATTTTCCTGTATGGATTCTATTTATTGAATTATTCTCATTACTTACCTAAAATAAGACAAATTGTTCTTCATTCTGCACTCGTTGGGGGACTCTCCCCACCCCTGCCTCGCTAGCGACCGCTGCAGCCTCCCTCCCGGCAGCCGGGTCCTTCTAACGGGTGATGCCAGTTAACTCAGCCTGCGTGGCAAGGAGAGGCTCTGCTTTGGAGCCGTGGCCCTTTTGCAGCCACGCGTGGTCTTGGCACGCAGGAGGACTCCATCTCTGTCTCTTGCAGCTCCCCTGAAGGGCCCTCGGGCGGCAGAGGTGGATGGGGAGGTTGCTGTTTGCGTGGGATCCGGGAGGCCCTCTGGCCGGCCGGCGGAGGAAATCTTGGGGGCACGGCAGAGAGCAGGGTGTCTGGCTCGGGCAGGTGCTGCTGGCAGGAAAGGCGTGCTCACTGGGGGGCCGCAGGAGCGAAGGTGGGATGGTTGGGGCGGGGGATGGTTCACCTGGCAGCCCACAAGAAGTCTGTTCCTTCAGCCCCCTCTGTGCCCGGGGGGTGGGGGTAGGTGGGCTCTGTGGGATTTCTTCTTCTGCTCCCCCTAATCTGTCTTTCTCTTCCTGCTCTCCTCTCTCTTCTTGGGTGGCCACAGCACTGGCGGGCAGAGGTATGCACAGTTGGGTCGTCTCGCTGTTTTATCTTGTGTGTCTGTACTTCCCTCTTGTGGGGGCCATAGAGGGCGGTTGGGGGGGGATGTAGAGGGAGGCCTGCCCCTTGCCATTGTGGGGCCTGGGCCGCCTCATGGGCCTGCTGAGTCCCACGAGGTTGTCGAGGGAGGCCGTGGCGCCTGGTCAGAGAGGGTGCTCCCTCCAAACCACCCTGGTAGACGTGGGGGTAGGGATCCCTGCCCTGGCGTGTGCTGCCCCAGTTTCATCGGCAGCCATGATGGGCCACCCCCAACAAGGCTGAGGGGAGGGGCTGGTGCAGTGGCGGGGGAGGTGGGGGGGCTGGTTCCCCATTGGCCCATCTGGGTCCTGCTCCTGACCGTCTTCTTTGGCCACGCAGGCCCAGCGCCACGTGAACGACCTCTACGAAGACCTCCGCGATGGACACAACCTGATTTCCCTGCTGGAGGTTCTCTCGGGAGACACCCTGGTACGTAGCCCCTCGGACGCTGCCCCGCTTGCTCTGTGGGGCGGTGGCAGCTGGCCTCTGCGCCCTGCCTCCTGCCCTGCCCTTGGGCACCGAGAGACTCAGCGATTGGCACCAAGTGGCAGAGGGCTCAGGCTGCCGCTCTCCACCCTCACGTGGCAACCCCCCCTCCTGCTTCTCTTTCCTCTGAGCCTCTGAAAACAAACCAACCCTCGTTTTTGGGATCCTCGGCTCTTCCTGAGAGGAAACCAAACAAGGCTCCATCCTGCTCAGCCTTTGATCTGCAGGGCCAGAAAAGGGTCTGAATTCTGTGTTTTGTTGAAGGCTTTCACTGCCGAAATCACCAGGTGTTCTGTGGTTTCCGGACCGTATGGCCACGTCCCAGTAGCATTTTCTCCTGACGTTTCGCCTGCATCTGTGGCTGGCATCTCCAGAGGATCTGAGGGTAGTAAAGCAAGTGGAGTATATACTATCATCAGATCCTCTGAAGGTGCCGGCCACAGATGCAGGCGAAACTTCAGGCGAAAATGCTATTGGAACACGGCCATACAACCCAGAGAACCCACAGCACCCTGATCTGAATCCCCTCGGCTGCCTTCCCTCCACCGCGCAGTGTGGTGGTTGCAGGGGTGGTGGTTGGGGGAGGGGTAAGGAAGCCCCCCAGGTATTCCATGTCCCCTCTGGGTTTATCCTCCCCTGCCCAGTTGCTCCTGAGCTCCAAGAAGCCCCCGGTTCTGCCCGCGTGGGGATTTCCAGCCAGCTTTGCCGGCGCTTTGCCCTGCTGCCCTCCCCGCCCGCTGCCACTGGTGCCGAATGCTGGGATGGGGAGAGTTTTGCCCAGAGCCAGTGGAAGGCCGGAGCAAAGAGGGCGGCCCGGCAAAAGTTGCCTGGAGCTCCCCGGGGGTTGGGGGCTCTGGGGAGATTGCAGCCAATTTGCTTGGGAAGCCCCCCCGGTTCTCCAGGCTGACTCTGGGTGGGTGTCACAGGTGCTCACTCCCGGCTGTTGTGTTTCTTCACCTTTCCTCCCTAAACGTGGTCCAGTTTCCTGGCTCTGTTGCTCTAACACCGTGTGCTGCACTGGTCTCTCTCTCTGTCTCTTTCCTTCTCTCTCTGCTGCCCGCTCTGTTTGCCTCTCCCGTGGGCCGGATTCTGTTCTCCGGCCTCCGCTTCCTCCTCTGCTCCACTCTCACCCGCCCCGCAGCCCAGGGAGCGCGACGTTATCCGGACCTTGCGGCTGGTGAGTGGTTCTCCCCGTTGCGCCCCCGCATGGCCCCGCAGCTGCCGCATGCGCTCCTGCAGAGGGAGACCCGGAGAGGCCGCCCGGCTTGCGCCCGAGTAACGCCCCGCTTGCCTCTGCCCGTGGAACCTCCGCTGAACCCCCGCTGGCTGAGCGGTCCCGGCAGCCTCCCGAACGCCCTTCCTCCTGCTCCCCCGGCCAGGGCTGTGTGGCACTCTGCAGTCTGGAGCGAGGGGCTGGGGTGGGGGTGGCTCCTTGCCCCGTTTGTCCTGTGGGGGATACAACTGGGAGCAACGGCTCAGTGGGCCGCAGGCTGCTTCTCTCTGGAGAGGAGGGCGGAACCACGGATCCCAGGCCGGAGAGGCTGCTCCCTGCCTGGACTTGCGGCTGGGGGGCTTGGTGGGGAGGGGGGTTGGGGCTGATCCTGCTGTGCGGCAGTCTGTGTTGGGGGCGGGGGTGGAGGATGATTGGCCTCCCAGCTGCCCGCGGGTGTCCAGGCCGGAAGGAGGCAGCCTGCGTTGGGGAGCAGGGGAGTTCCTGGCCATTGTTCTCTGCCAGGAGGGTTTCCTGACCAAGGCGCCCTCCTCTTCCTGTTCCTCCTGGAGTCTCTTTGGCAGGGGCTTTTGGGGGATGGGGGGGAGACATGGGATGCAGTGGGGGCAGGGCTGCTCATCATTCACACGCACCCCCTCCTGCAGCCTCGAGAGAAGGGCCGGATGCGGTTCCACAAACTCCAGAATGTGCAAATTGCCCTGGACTACCTGAAGCACCGGCAGGTGAGTTGGTGGCGGAGGGCGGATGGGGTGGCAGAGACCCTCCTGCAGTGGAGGGGCTGCCCGTGGGCCCTGCCCCCAGGTGAGTCAAAGCGGCTGTGCCCTTCTCAGGTGAAGCTGGTTAACATCCGGAACGATGACATCGCTGACGGGAACCCCAAGCTCACGCTGGGCCTCATCTGGACCATTATCCTGCACTTCCAGGTGAGGCAGGGGAGGGAAGTGGGGGCACCTGAGACTGGCCATGTTCTGGTCACTTCTGCTTTCAGGCCTCTCTGCAGAAAAGCTGTCTGAGAGCCGCTTGGCAGCGTCGGCCCTGTTGTGTGTCTTTCGAGGGATTTGGTGCGTTCCCTCTCCGCCCCCCCCCCCCCCCATATCTTGCCTCGTGCACAGTCCCTTCTTATGCTGGGGCCCCTCCCGCCACCCCACAGCTTTTCTTCCAGGCCCCACAGAAGAAGACGTGAGCAGGCTGAGGGGCGGGGGAGTGCTTGGAAAGTGGGAAGGGGGCATCTGCCCATCTGTCGGTTCCCCCCCCCTTTTGGTGCTGGTTTGGGCCCCAAAATGCACTTGAGTGGGAGAACCCCCCCCCCCCCCCCCGGAAACAGACATTCTCTCTCTCTCTTCCCCGAAAAAAACACACAGGCTGAGTGTTTTGCTGGCTCCCCTGCCAGTCTGAGGCCTGGGCTGCCCCTCGGCTACGTTGCTGGTGAAGGTCCAGGGTGTGGCTGGCACAGTGGCAGCGAGGGGGGGGGAGGGAGTAGGGTGAGGGCGTGCCACCCACAGGACTGGAAGCAGAACTTGGTCTTGTGGCTGGCTGGGGCTGCTGACTCACCCATGTGTTGCCCCAGGGCATGAGGTTTTCCTTCGTCGTAAGCTGATGCAACTCCTGCTGCTTGTGCCCGTGGGGGGGGGGGGGCGGGCGGGCACGCGGGCATTCAAAACCCTGGGCCTGCCCCTCCCTGCCAGATCTTGCCTGGGATGGTGCTGCCTTCTCAGGACCAGGCCTTGGCAAGGAGTGTCCTGGAGGGGCAAAGCACAGGGGGACCTGGCTAGCTCCCATGCCTTCAGGAGCCTGGGTGGGGAAGCCAGGCCAGAGCTCTGTGTGTGTGTGTGTTGGGCCCCATCTCCGGGGCTGCTGGCCTTTCCCGTGGTGGTCTCTGTTTTCACGGCCCCTCCCTCCCCTGCCTCCGCCCTTGCCACAGATCTCCGACATCCAGGTGAGCGGCCAGTCGGAGGACATGACGGCCAAAGAGAAGCTGCTGCTGTGGTCTCAGCGCATGGTGGAAGGGTACCAGGGCCTGCGCTGCGACAACTTCACCCTCAGCTGGCGTGACGGGCGCCTCTTCAACGCCATCATCCACCGGCACAAGTAAGGAGCAGAGGTGGCGGCCGTTGCCTGGCACGAGGCCTGCCTTCCGTGTGCACCTTCCAGGGGGAGAGGGAACGGAGCCGGGGGGCAGCAGCTGAGGGTGCTGCTGTTCACAGGGCCCCCGGGCCCACCTTGCTTGCTGAGCAGCCCAGGCTGAGCCACGCGCGGCCCTGTTCAGCCCTGGCCCAGGTCCCCCAGGCCCGCACCGCAGGGGCCCCGTCTGCACCAGGAACGCGGTGGATGTCTGCCTCCCGTGCAGATTCTTTCACTCGGCCTGAAGGGCAATCAGGGTGGGTCGAGAATACATGTGCCCCCAACCCCCCGGCCAAGCAGCCAATTGAAATGTCCCGAAGGCAACCCCAGAAACGGCTCGTTTGTTCTCTTGGCTGAGCTGCGGGCCTTTCGGGGGGCTCTGCTCGAAGGGTGGGGAGGGGGCAGGTCAGGCACGCAGGTGCATTTTTTTGTTGCCTTGATTTGCTCGTACCCCTCTTTTGTTCCCAGTTGGGATTCAAAGGTGCTTTCAGGACATTGTTCTTCCTCCTTCGTTTCCTCACGACAAGCCTGTGAGGTAGGGCAGGCTGAGAGTTTGTGACGTGCTCCAGGTCATTCAGCGAGCTTCAATGGCAAAAGCCACAATTCGAACCTGGGTCACCCAAGGTCCGCTCTGTGCCACTGGCCTTTCCCACGAGCCCTGCTGTCGTGCCCCGGGGATCTTGGATCTTGCCCAACCAGACCAGCTGGTTCTTTCCTACTCTTTGTGGTGCTGGTGAGAGCCCGGGCCATCCACACAACAGCTCGTGCCCTGGCTGGGGGGTGGGTGAGAGGGTCAGAGCTGAGGATCCCTGAAGGTCTCAGGTGTTCTGCAGCCTCTGCCCCTCCCCCCGGTCCTCCTGCCTCCTGTGTTAGGTTGAAGCAATAAAGGGACCACGTATTGGTTGTGGTGGGTTTTCCAGGCTGTGTGGCCGTGGTCTGGTGGATCTTGTTCCTAACTTTTCGCCTGCATCTGTGGCTGGCATCTTCAGAGGTGTATCACAGAGAAAAGTGTTTTACACAGTGCGCGATACACCTCTGTGATTCACCTCTGACGATGTCAGCCACAGATGCAGGCGAAACGTTAGGAACAAGATCTACCAGACCACGGCCACACAGCCCGGAAAACCCACCAGAACCAGTTGAATCCGGCCGTGAAAGCCTTTGGCAATGCATCGGACCCTGTATTGTTGATCAGCGGCGTTTATTGATAGTCATCGAAGTGCCCAGCCTGACAAAGCCAGATCTGGTGAACCTGCCTTTTGTGACCCCCTCTATTCCGATGTTAGTCCCCCCTCCCATTTCCCCAAGAAATAGTTAGTTTGGAGCTGAGGCACCCCAAGGTTGGCGACAGACAGAGATAGGGAGCTACGACATAACGGGAACAATCCTGGTCCTAATGAGGCCAAAGTGTCAGGGGAAAGCCTAGTTATCTATTCAGTGTGTGAAGCCATAAAGATCAAGGAAGAGTGCCCCAGAATGGCAGTGGTAGCATATAGCAGGCCGGATACATATATCTTGTAGCCATCACATTGAGTTAGGAATGCATCTTAATCACCTAGATACAATCTTTCTGATGCTGTGGCTAGAGAATGCAGCCAGAGTCGAGGGGCGCTGGACAACTTTGCTGTGATTTGTGCCCGGTAGTGGCTTTTTTTAGGCTGTGGCGGTGCTGGAGGGGTCAGACAAGTGGGAGTGGGCCGCCCCTGCAGGGCGTGGTTGGTGGAACTTGCAGCTTCTCCCTGGAAAAGTGTCAGGAAAAGGCAATGGCGCTCCCCACCCACCCCCTGCAGCCCCAAAGCTCCAGCCGCCCCCTCCTTGGCATTTGTTCCCTGGCAGTCTGACTTGCAGCGTGACAGTGGGGGGGGGGGGCAGCCTGTCGTTCCTCCAGGACATCCGGGGGCACCTGCTGTCTCGGTCAGGTTGGGGAGGTGCTGTCAGAGCCCAGGAGGACGCAGATCTGCGTTGCCAAAGCCTGGTCTGTCTTCACGAGCAAGTTCCGGGTTTGGCTGGAGCGTCGGCCTGTTCTTCGTCCTTCCAGACGTGGCCTCCGCCTGCCCCCCCACCCTCCGGGGCCGCTCGTGTCTCTGCCGTCCCGGGGAGTGTTGTGGCCTGTCAGGTGCTAACGCAGACTTTTCTGGTGCCTGCAGGCTACCTGGAGCAGGCCCAAACAGGTGTGGATCTCTCTCCCGACAGCCACAGTCCCTGGCAGGCGGCCTGCTGGGCCACTCCCTCTGGGAGGCTCGGTTGGCCTCGCCCACGTGCACTCGGAGCGCCTCTCCAGCCTGCAGGGGCCTGGTAGGGCGTGGCGCGTTGGAGGTGCCACCACCAGGCGCAGTCCCCAGCAGCACCTCCTGGAGACCCGGGGGCGGGGGGGGGCAGGTGTGTGTGTGGGATCTGGAAGATCTCCCTTTGAGAACCTGGCGAGCCGCTGCCAGTCTGAGCAGAGAAGGCCAGCCTGGATGGGCCGAGGGTGTCGGGCAGCTGCGTCGCACGATCCTCCGCCCGCACAGACCCGGGGCATCTCCTCTGCCACCTTCCCACGTCTTCCTGTTGCCCTCTGCCACATGTGGGGTCCTGCCACCAGCCTTGGGGCCATGCTCTTGTCTGGGGCAGGAGGGCAGCCTTGGGGGCCAGGCGCTGGGTGGGGCAGCGTCTCCCTCCTTGGAACCGTGAAACTGTAACAAGTAGGAGCAGAAGGTGCGCCCACCTCACGCGTGGCTGGGCGTGGGGCCGGATCCAGCGCTCAGGGCCGGCGCGCTCCACCTGGTGCAGGCGGCCTGGAGGGATTGGAGGCTTGGTGGAAAGCCTGGCCCCAGGGGCTGGCGGGGCATCCCGATCTCTTCAGGCAGCCAAGGGGGCACCCGGGGCAGACTGGGACCCGCTGCCATGGTCCCGTGGGATGGATGGCTGGGCACTGGTGGAAGGCCAGGACATCAACGGCTCCTTGCATTTGGTTCACTCCACACTACAGAGATCCCCAGGGCTGCCTGCACTTTGCGGCGATCTTTTCCACCGGCCAGTGGCCTTCCGGGCGGGGGGCGAAACACCATGAGTGTTGAAAAGTTATAAAGTGTTTTGGAATGCATTTTATTTATTTATTATTGGATTTATATGCTGCTCTTCCGGATTGGCTCAGAGCGGATCACAGCATAGTTCTGACCCACGGGGATTAGTTTAAATACCCCCCCCCTTTTATTCCCTTGGGTCTTCCAAGAGGCTTCGCATGTGTCTGCTCCCCAGGAGTCAATGGGAGATCTGGGGTGGGGGGTGCACTCCCTGCTAGGGGGCGGGGGAGCGGTTGAGGGAGCGGCCTCGGAGTCTCTGCCGTGGCTTGTTGCTGGAGTCGTCTAGAGCTCTTTGCTTCGTCACGCTTCCTGTGCCTGGGATTAAGTGACGGGGGTGGGAGATCGGGGGTGGGTGGGGGTGTCCTGGCGGAGGCCCTGCTGACTCTTGCAGGCGCTGGTTCCAGGAGGCGATCTGGGCCTCGTGCCACCGTGGGTCGGCGGGCACGCTCCCTTGGACTGCTCTGCTGTGGTTGAATTCCAGCCTGAAGGAAATGCCCTGCGGCTCAGCCTGGAGCCTCCCTCTCGCACACTCAGCTGTGGGGCTGGAGGGGCAGAAAGATTAAGCTGGCCCCTCCGTGGGCTCCTGGCCCAGGGCGAGCCCCTTGCCCCCCTCCCCACACGCACGCTGTAGTCATAAGAACATAAGAACGAGCCAGCTGGATCAGACCAGAGTCCATCTAGTCCAGCTCTCTGCTACTCGCAGTGGCCCACCAGGTGCCTTCGGGAGCTCACCTGCAGGAGGTGAAAGCAGTGGCCTTCAGAAGGGCATTTCAGAGCCTTTGGCCGGACACAGGGATGTCAAGCCAGGGTGGGGGCATTGGGGGGAGGCAAAGAGCCCTGCTGAATGGGTGAGGTCGTTGCATGCTGTTTTCCGCTCTGGTTAGCAACACTTTGCCGTTGTGTAACAGCTACAGGAAGCAGCCGGGCGGGGCGGGGGGAGCCTTTGAGCGGCGGAGTGCCCCTGCTGCCCCCTGCCTCTCTGGCCCTGCTTCTCCGTACTGGGAAAGGAGTGGGGCGTGGCCACTGACCCCTCTGCAAGCCCCCGGGTCTCCTGTTCCTGAAGCTGGGGGGCTGGTTCCCTCCTCCTGCTGCAATTCTGCTGAGGCCCACGTGGACCCCTGAGCCATCTTGGCTGTTGTTTCTGCCATCCCCCAACCCCCACCCCCTGTCAGGAGGCACGTCTGGGGAGGGTGGAAGCTGACCTGCGCCTTCGCGTGCGCACTCGCGTGATGCCGCTCAGAAGGGAAGGGCGCCGCCCCGGGAAAATATTCCAAGAACTTTATTTGAGGGAGTGGGCTTGTTTTTCTACAAAAGAAATGGGGTGGGGGCTCCAAATGAGGAAGCAAATTTTTGGTTGACTTTTAACACTAGAAACTCCGTGGGCCGTGGAAGCTTGATGGATGACCCAGAACTAGTCACACTCTGTCAGCGTAGCCTACCTTACTGGGTTGTTGTGATGATAAAATGAAAGGGGAAATAATGTCAGCCACTTTTGAGTTGCCAGTGGGGGGAAAAGCAGGATATAAATGAATTAAATCATGTATTTATGGAGGCTTCCACTTCCATGGCTTTGTGGGAGGGGCGCTGGGAACCTAGTTCAATGTCCCGACCCCTGTGTCCCCCCCGCGGTCTGGCAGGTGCTTGGCAGGCCCACCGGTGGAGTGGTACGTGGACTCTGATGAGAGAGCTGGTTTCTCTCTGTGGGGCCTGGTTGTGCCTGCCTGTAAGGGAGGGGGCCTGCCCTTCTTCACAGCCTCTCTTTTCCACCCCCACCCCCCCGCCAGGCCCGTGCTGATTGATATGAACAAAGTATATCGCCAGACCAACGTGGAGAATCTGGAGCAGGCCTTCTCTGTGGCGGAGCATGAGTTGGGGGTGACGCGGCTCCTGGACCCCGAAGGTACCCCACCCTCTCCACACTTGGGGGCTGATTGCTCTCCTGCCCACAGCGGGCGCTGCCTGAGAGCGTCGGGGGGCACTGACCTCTTCTCCCGCCCCGCCCGGTTACAGATGTGGACGTGCCTCAGCCGGACGAGAAATCCATCATCACTTACGTCTCCTCGCTCTACGACGCCATGCCCCGCGTGCCGGACGTGCAGGATGGGGTCAAGGCCAATGTGAGTGGGGGAGGGGGCCGAGGGGGCTTGAGGGCACCGGATGTGCTTGGCGGGGGGGCTAAACACAATTGCTGCTTTTCTCCTCCCCACCCCCAGGAATTGCAGCTGCGTTGGCAGGAGTACTCAGAGTTGGTGACGCTTCTTCTGCAATGGATCCGGCACCACACGGTGGTCTTTGAGGAGCGGAGGGTCCCTGCCAGCTACGAGGAGATTGAGGTGAGGGCAGCGTCCCCTTGGCTTGGCTTGGCTTGCTTCTCCCCCCGGGTGCTCTGGTGGTCTTGTGAGGGGTATCAGCAGGTCAGGGCCTTCTGGGGGGTCTGTGTGGTCCTTGCACCCAGACGCAGCCACACATGCTGGTACATCCCTTGCTCCCGCCCGGCTTCTGCCTCTCCCACTTGGTGTGGTTTCCTCTTCTCCTTCAGTAGCAGCCAGGGGGTGGGGGTGGGGCTGCTTGGGGTCCAGATGGGGGGGGGCGCTGCATTGGAGATGGGCAGCTGGTTGTTTGTCTGGGGCCCCTGGAGTGGAGGGACGTCTCCCTGCAGACCGAAGTGCGTCCGTGGCTCCGTGCCAGCACGTTCCATTCTGGGCACTCCCTTGCCGGCTGCTGGCAGTCGATGAAAGGGCTCCTCCTACGTCGTTCCAGGGCCCGGATCCTCCTCTGCTTGTTGTTGCCAGAGCTCAGGGCGGGCGTGCCCGGGTGGGGTGCTGAGGACAGGCTCAGAAGAAGAGCCCCCGGGCGGGATGAGTGATGTCTGCTTTGCCACGGCTCTGCTGGGCCCACGCTCCGGGTGCCTGCCCGGGGGGGGGGGGGGGGGGGGCCCGGGGGGGCGGCGGCCCCCGGGGGGGGGGGGGGGGGGGGGGGGGGGGGCACAAGATGTTCCAGAGAGGAAGGGGGGAAGCGGGCAGGGGCTAACCCTCCTTCTTGTCTTTGACCCCCCACCCCAGTGTGTGGTTCCTCCAGTAGGGCCCTTTGTGTGTATGTGGGGGGCCAAAGTTGCCCAGTGGTCCCCCTGCCCTGCCCAGCAGGCTTTGCCTGAACGACCCCTGTTGCCCCCCAGGTCTTGTGGCGCCAGTTTCTGAAATTCAAGGAGACGGAGCTGCCGGCCAAGGAGTCCGACAAGAACCGCTCCAAAGCCATCTACCTGTCCTTGGAGGTGAGACAACGGCAGCCCCCCCCCCCCCCCCCGGGCCAAGAGGCCACAAATCCTGTTGATTGGAAGACTCCGCAGGTGGGGCTGTTCTGCCCTGCCTCCCCATCTCTCCCCCCCCGCCCCCAGGCTCCGTTCACAAGTGAGCCCTTGTGCTGGGAGGGGGGCGCTTTGCATGCCCCACCCTCTCCGAGGCTTGAGAAGTCTCTGAGCCAACGGCACGTGGCCCCGGGTAGTGACAGCACAGCGCCGTTTCTTTGGGGGCAGCCCCTGGGCTTCTGTCAGAGGCCCTCTCATGAACAGGGCTCCAGTCAGAAGAATGCCCCCCTTGGGCAGAATGGGTGGGGGAGGGGGCTGTCATGCTGAAGCCCACTCCTGGCGGCCCCAGCAGGGCCTCCTGAGCAAGAGGCGAGCAGAGGTGTCTTGCTGTGTCCTGCCTCTGCGGAGCGGCCTCCGTCTCCCTTGGGTTGGGGGTCTCCCA
The DNA here is from genome assembly GCF_021028975.2 of Sphaerodactylus townsendi. Lineage (NCBI taxonomy): Eukaryota > Metazoa > Chordata > Lepidosauria > Squamata > Sphaerodactylidae > Sphaerodactylus > Sphaerodactylus townsendi. Next base: position 439,210 of record NW_025950352.1, on the reverse strand, counting down.
TCCCGGTAGCCACCCCTGCAGCTGCAATGGGTCTGAGCCTTTCCCCACCCGCTGATCCTTGCGTGGCCCCTGTAACCCCCTTCCCTCTCCCCTCCCTCCCTGACGGGAGCAGCCTGCAGTGCAGTCCGGGCAAGTCAAGGTGCCCCCCGGCTACCACCCGCTGGACGTGGAGAAGGAGTGGGGCAAGCTGCACGTGGCCATCCTGGAACGAGAGAAGCTTCTGCGCTCCGAGTTCGAAAGGTGCTGAGCGGGCTGGGAGTGGGGTGGCACAATGGGGCTGGTTTGGCCGGGGAGACCCATCGAGTGACTGGGGCCCATTGGGTCCGTCTGCAGCAGCCGTTTCTCCCCCAAGGAGATTGAAAGCCGCTCTTCCCGTCCTTCATTTTATCAGCCCTGTGAGGCTGAGCGCGTCTGACTTGCCTGAGGACCAAGCTGGACGTGCAGAGATTCGAACTTGGGTCCCCCAGCACCCAGCCTGGACCTCTCACTGCCTGCGTTTGGGCGCGGCAGTCTTTGGTGCCGGTTGGTTGGTTTTGTGGCAGCCGTGTCCCGGAAGAGCCAGAACTGGCTGGATGAGGCCTCGGGGGCTGCCCCACCCTTGCTTCTGGCCGGGGGTGGGGGGGAGGAATGCGAGAGCCGGCTGCCAGCCCAGCCCTAATGGGAAACACACGGCGGGTGAGTCACCACGCTCTGGCCTGCAGCGCTGTTCAGGAAACGGCACTGCTTGAGCCGCAGAGAGCCCGGCTGGCCGAGGCTGCCCTGGAGCGGCTGCTGAGCGGGGGCCTGCTGGCAGTGCCGGGGGGGGGGTCCGGCAGGGCGTGGGAGGGGGCTGGGGAAGCCGCCTGGGGGCGCCAGGAGGGGGTGCCGGGTCAGGCCAGTGAAGGATCCCTCCCTCTCCCCCGCCCCCCGCAGGCTGGAAAGGCTGCAGCGCATTGTCAGCAAGTTGCAGATGGAGTCTGGCCTCTGCGAAGAGCAGCTGAACCAAGCTGACACCCTCCTGCAGTCGGTGAGACGCCCCCTCCAGCTCCTCCCTCCCCCGTCCCCGTGGGGGGGAGGGCCCCTGGCTGCGCAGCCCCGGCTGAGGCTCAGCCCTTCTCCTCGTGCTCTTCTTCCCGGTAGGACATCCGGCTGCTGAACGCCGGCAAGAGCCCTCAGAAGGCAGCCGAGATCGAACGGGACCTGGACAAGGCCGATGCCATGATCCGCTCCCTCTTCAACGACGTGCAGGCGCTCAAGGACGGGCGCCACCCGCAGGGCGAGCAGATGTACCGCAGGTCAGCCGCCCCTCCCTTCCTGGGCTCCTCCGTGCCCCACCTTCCCCGCTTGCCGCCTTTCCGGCTGTGCTTGTGCAGGCCGAGAGCGCCCCCCCTTGCCTGATGGCAGCTGCTGGTACTGCAAGCCAATGCCTTCGACCCATGCGCATGCCTGCACGTGGGGGGCCTTTGCAGGAATGGTGTGCTGCTGCAGCCACACTGAGCAAGTGGGGAGGGCGAGGCCCGCTTTGCGCAGGTTAGATGAGCCTGGTGTTCTGCCTCTTGGGGTGTCACCCCTTTGTGACCCCCACCTTTTGGTCCTGTTGTTGCCCCGCTGAGACGAAAGGGTGGCGTGGGCATGGCTTCACACTGCCTGCCAAGCTGACGACCCCTCCCGGCCTCGTCTTCCTCCTCCCCCTCCCCCAGGGTCTACCGCCTGCACGAGCGCCTCGTGGCCATCCGCACGGAGTACAACCTCCGCCTGAAGTCCGGCTCGGCGCCCATCGCGCAGGTGTCCCTGCCTGTCACCCAGAGGCCCCGGCAGGAGCTGGAGGACGTCACTCTGCGCTACCTGCAGGACTTGCTGGCCTGGGTGGAAGAGAACCAGCGGCGCGTCAGTGCGGCCGAGTGGGGCATTGACCTACCCACTGTGGAGTCCCAGCTGGGCAGCCACCGGGGCTTGCACCAGTCCGTGGAGGAGTTCCGCACCAAGATCGAGAGGGCCCGTGCCGACGAGGTGAGCGCAGCCGTCTCTCCTGACGGGCAGCCGCCACAGCAGAACTGCACCACGTGTGCTTCCGTGTCCCGGGGCGTGGGCTGCCTGTGTCCCCTGTTGGGCTGTTGATGGCATCTGTGACTTGCGACCGTGTCCTCCCCTCCCACAGGCCCAGCTGTCTCCGGGCCCACGCAGCGCCTACCGGGACTGCCTGACGAAGCTGGACGTGCAGTATGCCAAGCTGCTGGTGAGAAGAGTGGGGCGGCGGCCGAGGTCACGGGCCCTTTCTGTGGCCTGCAGAGGGTCTGGAGTTGACCTGGCCTGCAGTTGGGAACAAACATAGAAGTTCGGGTGTGGTCTGTTGGGGGTGGGGGAGACAGCCCAGGGGGAGGAAATAGCTCAGGGGAAAGTGGCCCGTTGGGGTCTCTCCTTGTCATGAGGACCAAGCACCCGTCTTGGTGGGAATCAGCATGAGAATCCTCCACACCCTCAGTTCTGCCCCAAGGGAGGGGCGTGGGGGGCGGCAGGGAGGCTGACCGGGGGCCGGGGAGGCCGGACTCTCCCCTCACTCCGCCTGTCGTCTCGTGGCAGAACTCTTCCAAGGCCCGCCTGCGGCAACTGGAGAGCCTCCACGCGTTCGTGGCCGCTGCCACCAAGGAGCTGATGTGGCTGAACGAGAAGGAGGAGGAGGAGGTCAATTACGACTGGAGCGAACGGAACAGCAACATGGCTGCCAAGAAGGAGAGCTACTCGGTACGGCTGCGGGGCCGGGGGAGGGTGGGGGGGGGCCCTCGGCTGCGCCTGCTGCTGTCGCTGGAGGCTCCCCTGCTCATCGCATCTCTTCGGCAGGGGCTGATGCGAGACCTGGAGCAGCGAGAGCGGAAAATCAAGGAGATCCAGAACACGGGCGATCGGCTGCTGCGAGAAGAGCACCCGGGCAAGCCGACGGTGGAGGTGGGGCTGGGGAGGGGGAGGCGAGGCCCTGCCTGTGCGGGATTCCCCAGTGGCCACATCCGGCCGTTGTCGGTGCAGCCTCTCAGCTGTGCCCCCCACGGCCCCCTACTGCTGCCACCTGCCCCAGACTCCCCTCCGGCCCCGCATGACCTGTGACCTTCTCCCCGCTCGCTCTTAGGCATTCCAGGCTGCCCTGCAGACTCAGTGGAGCTGGATGCTCCAACTCTGCTGCTGCATAGAGGCTCACCTGAAGGAGAACACCAACTATTTCCAGGTACTGGGGGCGGCACGGGAGGGGCCTGTGCTTCTCTCCGGCCTGCATGCCAGCCTCCACCCCCCTGGTTGCCAGAGCCCCCTGGCAGTGCCGCTTGGGGGGGGGGCACGGCAGCTACAGATAGCCGCTTCCTTCCCCACAGTTCTTTGCTGATGTGAAAGAATCCGAGGAGTTCCTGCGCAGGACCCAGGAGATGATGCGGAAGAAGTTTTCCTGCGACCGCTCCGCCACCGTGACGCGCCTGGAGGATCTGGTGCAGGACTGCCTGGTGAGTAAGAACGTAAGAACAAGCCAGCTGGATCAGACCAGAGTCCATCTAGTCCAGCTCTCTGCTACTCGCAGTGGCCCACCAGGTGCCTTTGGGAGCTCACCTGCAGGAGGTGAAATCAATGTCCTTCTGCTGCTGCTGCTCCCCCCAAGCACCTGGTCTGCTAAGGCATTTGCAATCTCAGATCAAGGAGGATCAAGATTGGTAGCCATAAATCGACTTCTCCTCCGTAAATCTGTCCAAGCCCCTTTTAAAGCTATCCAGGTGAGTGGCCATCACCACCTCCTGTGGCAGCATATTCCAAACACCAATCATACGTTGCGTGAAGAAGTGTTTCCTTTTATTAGTCCTTATTCTTCCCCCCAGCATTTTCAATGGATTCCCCCCTGGTTCTAGTATTGTGAGAAAGAGGGAAAAATTTCTCTCTGTCCACATTTTCTACCCCATGCATAATTTTATAGACTTCAATCATATCCCCCCTCAGACATCTCCTCTCCAAACTAAAGAGTCCCGAACGCTGCAGCCTCTCCTCATAAGGAAGGTGCTCCAATCCTTCAATCATCCTCGTTGCCCTTCTCTGCACTTTTTCTATCTCTTCAATATCCTTTTTGAGATGTGGCGACCAGAACCGGAACACAGCACTCCAAGTGCAAAGGTCGCACCACACGGCTTTATATATAAGGGCAGCTTACAATCCTTGCAGTTTTATTATCAACTCTTTTCCTAATTATGCCCAGCATAGAGTTTGCCTTTTTCACAGCTGCCATGCATTGAGTTGACATTCCCATGGAACTATCAACTAAGACGCCCAAATCCCTTTCCTGGTCTGTGACTGATAGCACTGACCCCTGTAGCGTGTATGTGAAGTTTGGATTTTTTGCCCCTATGTGCATTACTTTGCATTTAGCTACATTGAACTGCATTTGTCATTTCTTAGCCCACTCACCTAATTTATCAAGGTCCGCTTGGAGCTCTTCGCAATCCTTTGTGGTTCTCACCACCCTACATAATTTGATACCATCTGCAAACTTGGCCACCACGCAACCCACCCCTACTTCCAGGTCATTTATGAATAGGTTAAGGAGCACTGGTCCCAAAACGGATCCTTGGGCGGGGGGGGTGTGTGTGCTGTGCTTCCCTGCCCCGTGAGGCTCGGCTGGAGACACGTCTTCACGCGCTGCTTTCCCCTCCAGGACGAGAAGGAGCACCTGGCCGAGTACCAGGGGCAGCTGGCCGGGCTGGCCAAGCGAGCCAAGGCAGTGGTCCAGCTGAAGCCGCGCAGCCCAGCCACCCCGATCAAGGGCAAGGGCTTGCCGCTCCAGGCCGTCTGCGACTACAAGCAAATGGAGGTATGTGGGGCGGAAGCAGGGAGGGGTGTGTGCGTGCGTGCGTGCGTGCAAGGGATGCCAGGGGGCAAGCTGGGTCTTGGCTGGAGGTGTCATTGAAGGCTGCTTGTTCTGTCCTTCCCCCCACCCCCCAGATCACAGTGCACAAGGGCGACTCTGGCACTCTCCTGAGCAACGCCCAGCCCTACAAGTGGAAGGTGTTGAATGCAGCAGGAAGTGAGGCCGTGGTGCCATCCGTCTGCTTCCTCGTGCCCCCGCCCAACAAGGAGGCCCTGGATGCTGTGGGCAGGTCAGTAACCTTCCCTTGGGAGCCCCGACGGGCGTCCACACGTTCTGCAAGGAAGACCCAGGAAACCCGGGCCCCAGGCCTGACGCGGGCGGGACTCCGCTCTGCCCCAGGATAATGCTGGGGTTTGGGGCCCTGCCTGGCCAGCGCTCCTCTTGCCTCCCTCACTGAGGGCTTTGCGACTCTCCCTTGGCAGGTTGGAGGCCACTCACCAGAGCTTGCTGGGCCTGTGGCAGCAGCTGCACGTCGACTTGCGCAGCCTCCTCTCCTGGCAGTGCCTGCAGCGAGACATCCAGCAGATCCAGTCCTGGTCTCTCCTCATTGTGAGATTGCATCTCTTCTCCCCCTTGCTCCTCCCCCTTGCTCCTCCCCCTCCCCTCCCCTCCCCCCAGGGGCTCCACCCCACTGCCACGCCTGAGCAGGTGCTAGGTGGGGCTCAGAACGCGAGGCGTCCATGGGATGGAGACCTTCAGGCCTTCTTGGGGGCAGAAGCTGGGGCGAAGTGTGCGTAGTGCCTGCGCATGGTAACAGTTGTGGTTCAGGACAGAAGGATTGTTCCAAGGCCACTGTCTGCTGTGCACTGCATGAAGCAGCCCCCCCTCCCCCAGTTGCAGACCACGGGGGGGGGGGGAGGTGTCTGTTTTGTGCTGTGGCCATTGGGGATTTATGGGATTTGCCATTCAGAGCCCCCCCTCCCCCCCGGTCCCATTGGCATTAATGTCCTCCCTCCCGGGTTCTTTTCTTTGCTCTGGGTCCTTCAATGGAGGGTCTGAGGCGGGTCCCCTTGGCCTCCTTCTGGCCGTGTGTTTTGCATTCAGGCCCTGCTTCCCCCCCCCCCCTCCGTACAGTGCCTCTGAAGAGGTGTCTAGACATGTGGGTGCTGGGAAGGGGAGGGCCTCTATGACCGAGCGCCTTTTCCGCAGTTTCGGACAATGCCCCCAGAGGATTACCGCCAGACGCTCCGCAGCTTGGAGACCCACTACCAGGAATTCCTGCGCAACAGCCAAGACGCGCAGAACTTTTTCCCGGATGACCGGCTGCATGTGCAGCGCGAATACACCACTTGCACCCAGAAGTACGAGCTGCTGCTGCACAGCTTAGAGAAAGGTAATGCCGGGGGCGGGGCGGGGCAGGGCGGGGGGCAATATGTGTCTTCGGTGGGTCCTAGTCTGCCTGGGCTTCTGCTTGAATGACGGCTGACAGGGACAGCTTGGAAGCAGCCTTTGCACCTCTCCCCACTGTTGACCCCCCCCCCACCACTGTGCCTCCAGGCTCAGTATGGAAGCCCTGGATGCCACCCTCCCCCCCAAGTGCAGTTACCCACCTGCTGTGTTCGGGTGGCGCCCACTTTCCTGGCACAGGCTCCCTTGGAGCAAAAGCTCCCCCTGCGGGTCTTTTCTGCAGCGGAGGACCACGAACTCTGCGCTCTGTGTGTTTTTGCGGGGCGGCAGGTGAGCAGGAGGAGTCTGTGTGCAGGAGCTGCATTTCCCAGCTGAAGGACATCCGCCTGCAGTTGGAAGGCTGTGAGTCCCGCACCACCCACAAGATCCGCTCGCCGCTCGACAAAGACCCTGCCAAGGAGTGCGCGCAGCGCATCAGCGACCAGCAGGTATCTCCTCCCCCACCCCAGGCCAGGCCAGGCCAGGCCAGGCCAGGCCAGGCCTGCTCACGTCTCCTGCTTGTAGCTCATAGCTGGCTGGGAAAGGTCTTTGCCCCGGTCGACATCAGCACCCGGGTGCCCCAGTGCGGCAGGCTTGGGAGCAGCAAGTCCGCCTTGAGTCAAGAGCAGTGCTCAGTGCGCCAACTCCGGCTGGGCTCACCTCCTGCCCTCCTGGTTCCCTCGGCAGCAAATCCACCTGGAGCTGGAGGGCATCAAGAAGAGCCTGGGCAAAGTGAGCGAGAAGACGGAGCAGGTGCTCTCCCAGCCGGAGCAGGCCAGCTCGGCCCCCACGCTGCACTCGGAGCTGGACATCACGCTGCAGAAGATGGACCTGGTCTACAGCCTTTCCAGCGTCTACCTGGAGAAGTAAGCCCTCCTCTGGCGGAAGCCGGTTTTGCCGTCCTGCGGTGCCTGGGCTCTCTGGGGAGCTTCCCCTCCGCTCTGGCCGCACCCCACCCCTGCTGGCCAACAGCGAGCCCTCCCCGGGAATCTGCTCCTGTGCGCTTCTCCGGCAGGGGTCTGAGGCTGGATAGTGGTGGCAGGCGAAAGCAAGGCACAGTGGGCCAGGCGGGAGAACCGTACAGCTCCCCGAGCTCTGGGCAGGACTGTGTCGGGCCCAGCGCTTGGCTTCCCTGCCCTTTTCCCCCAGGGCAAGTGGCCAGCCCCGTGGGAGAAGTCTGCCTCTGAAAGATCTGAAACCTCTGGTGTTCTTCCCTGTTCAGAGGGGGTTTCTGGCTGGCATTTGGCGGGGGGGGCGGTGTGTGTGCCAGAGAGCCACCAGAGCGGCTACAGTTGATTCCCCCCCCCCCCCCGGAGCTTCTCTTAGGAATACTTGCCTTCGTGAATTTAAATTTTACTGGTACTTAAAACAACTCAGCAACCCCCCCAATACAAAAAGTAAAGAAAAATAAAAAGAATGAATAAGTAGATTTATTACAGAAGCTCCCAGTTTCATCTGCTTCAAGTATTAGTTCTGAAAAATATACCTTTTGGTTTTTAGCAACATAAGTAAAGTTATATCATTTTAGGCATTACTGATAAACATCAATTATTGATAAACACCACTTTTCCCTGTTCAGTCTTGTTTTAGAAGTCCGTTAACCTTCAAAACCACTAATCATCAGTCCATTTTTTTCTGTTTTATCTGCGTATTCTAGCAATTGTCCAAAAAATATTAAAATTCCTTTATTTTAGCAACAAAGTAAGTTTAGCCTGCTTGTTCTGGTACTTTCACCCTCCATTCCTCAATTGTAGGCATAGTTGGAGTTTTCCATTTTTGCACATATAATATTTTTGCTTCTGTTGTCATAACAAAACAAACTTCCATGTTTTCTTACCAAAACTCATCCTTGAATCCCAGCATTTGTACATTTATGTTTGACATCTTTCAGATTATTGGACGTGTTAATCTCCAAAAGTAATCTCCAAAATTGCCTCATCTTTTCACGAGGCCACCACGGATGACAGACTGTCTCTTACTGAAGTTTGCGTTTCCAACACTTGTCATTCCTAGATGTTTTTGCCAACTGATCTGGAGTCATGTACATCGTTTTAAAAATTCTCTTTCACATTAGAGCTTAGTGTGTATTTAAGCCCCTTGAACACATCCCATTGCTCAAGTTGAGTGTTAAATCCGAAGTACATAGCCCATTTTATCATACGTTCCTAACATTAATTTATATGTTTTATCAATAATATGTTCGTCATTTGTACGTAATTCAACTTCAAATTCCATCTTAATGTTATCAAAACCATGCATCTTTGTATCTATTTTATATCTATCACATAATTGTCCATAAGAAAAACAGTCACAGGAAATGCCTTTTAATTGTAGTTACTCTCTTGCGTTTATTTTCCATTCCCCTTGCATAAAATCTGAAATATCACACTATGTCTTTTCAAAAATCATTTCACGTCTAGAAAATGCCTCGTGTGGTAAAAGCCACCTTGGTGTGGTTTTTTTTAAAAAAAATCTAGGTTTAAATTTATCCCATATTCTCAAGGTGGCACATCTAATGAAGTCCTTGTGAACTTTAGCCTTCTTGTACCATGAACAGGCCCCCCCCCCCCCCCCCGGCCTTATTATTCGGAGACAGGAACGCTGCTGTGGGCGAGCAGAGGCTGCAAGTGGGGGTCCAGACAGAGCCAGCTGTCTGCTCTGCCGTTTGCTGGGTTCACGTCTGCCTGGATGTTTTTAACCCACTTCTTCGCCAGTGAGCTCAGAGCAATATGCAGAGTTCTCCCCCACCCTCCCCCCATTTTTGGTGAGACTTGGGAAGGTGATTCCAGCGAGAGTGACCCCGTCCTGTTTGTCCAGCCGGAGAATTTCGCCACAAGGCTGTCCAACCGGGGGCGACCCCTGGCTCTGTCTGCCTCCCTTCCTGTTTGGTCTTGTCTGTCCTCTGTCCTTCTGGGAGCTGATTCTCCTTTGGCCACTGGAACCCCCTGCCAGTCAGGAAGGTGGGCCAGGGTTAAAAAGAGTGGGCCAGCTTCGAGCCGGGCTCTTCCAGCCTCCCACTTTAGCCACAGCTTCAAGGCTTGGATTGATCTAGAGCCGGCCTGGCCACGTCAGTCAGCAGAGTTCAGGGGGCAGGTGCCTCTAGCTGCCTTGTGGGGGCCAGCTCTCTCTCTGGGATGGAGGAGGCCACCATTAGACAGTCAGGCGGTTGGTCTGTCTGGTTGGCAGAGGAGGTTCTCCATAGTCTTGGGCAACGCCAGCACCATGCAGACTTTTTAAACTGGCAATGCCAGGAGTGAAAATGGCACTATCCGACATGCCGTGCATGTGCTCCTTGCATTTCCCCATGCAACACGGCTGTCTTCTGAGGAGTCCCTGGAGTTAGAGCTGGATGGAGAGTTATTCTGACTGGCAGCAGAGGGCCTGTGGCAGCCTCCCCGCCCCTCGAGAGACCGGTGCCTTCTGCACCCAAAGCCAGGGCTTTCCTCTCAGGCACAGCCCTTCCCTGCCGGCCCAACCAAAAGGGCGCCTCTCCGAGGCCCTCCCCCGGGCTTCTCAGGCTGTGGCGGCCGCGCAGACGTGCCTTCAGAGCTGCCTCCTACAGAATCAGAGCCTCCTGGTCCACCGAGGTCAGACCGGCAGTCGCTCTCCGGCAGAGGAAGGCCTTTATCACCACCTGCTGCTGCCTGGTTCTTTTGACGGGAGAGGCTGCCGGGGCTTGACGCGAGGACCTGTGCAGATGCTCTGCCCCTGAGCCACAACCTAGGCAGCCTGATCACTGAGCCACGTTCAGCAGAGCGCTGCTCTGATTTTGGAAGGGAAGGTGCCATTTGGACTAAGTGATCTCAGACCAGCCTCCCCAAAGCAGACGACCCCCGCAATAGCTTGCCATCTCCAGCATTGCTGACCCTCCTGGCCTTTGGTCAGAGCGCCATCAGTATTTGGATTGATATATGAACTGCTGCTATAGTGTATTTTAGTGTTTTTATTGGTATAGTATTTTATGATTTTACATTGTAAATGCTTTCTACGTTTATTGTACAGCGCCCAGAGCCCTCCGGGGGTTGGTCAAGTCTCACAAATAAATAAAAATAAATAAATAAATTGGCATGAAGCCAGGCTCCTCATTTGCGTGCGCCAACCGGTCCTTTCTTGTGCAGGCTGAAGACCATCAACCTGGTGATCCGTAGCACTCAAGGGGCCGAGGAGCTGGTGCGGAAGTACGAGGAGCAGCTGAAGGACGTGCAGGCTGTGCCCGCCGACCTCAAGGCGCTGGAGGAGAGCAAGGCAGAGCTGAAGGTGACTGGGCCTACCTGGACGGGTGGGGGGTGGGGAGCAGCTCTCCCTGTCCCAGGAATGGTGGGCTTTTTTCACTTGGGGGCCAAGGAGGCAGTTGGGGTGGAGTCTGTAGAGGAAAAGCTGGGGGGTGGGATTGGGGATAGCAAGGGTTGCTGTGCCCCCCACCCCACCCCACCCCCTGACCCTGTCCCTGCCCCACAGAGGCTGCGTGGGCAGGTGGAAGGGCACCAGCCCCTCTTCAGCACCCTGGAGGCAGACCTGGGCAAGGCCAGCGAGGTGAACGAGCGGATGGTGCGGGGCCACAGCGAGAGGGACGTGGACCTGGAGCGCTACCGGGAGCGCGTGCAGCAGCTGCTGGAGCGCTGGCAGGCCATCCTGGCCCAGATCGACCTGCGCCAGTGGGAGCTGGACCAGCTGGGCCGCCAGCTGCGCTACTACCGCCAGAGCTACGACGCGCTCATCCTGTGGATCCGGGACGCCAAGCAGCGCCAGGAGAGCATCCAGGCCGTTCCCATCACCGACAGCAAGGCCGTGCGGGAGCAGCTGCTGCAAGAGAAGGTGAGGCATGGACGTTTGGGGGAGGGGGGCATGATGCATTCTGGGGGGGCTACTTCTGTCTTGACTCCGCACCTGGTTCCACTGTACACCTGCAGCCACAGCTGGTCTCACTGGAAGAATTGGTCCCTTCCGACTGGCGCCTCTGATGCCGGAGCCATTGTGCTTGTGGTGGCTCTCTCACAAATGCCCACTGGGACTTGGCTTTGAGTCCTGCAGTCAGTGGCCCGTAGGCTTGACACAGGGTGGCCCCTCTCGTGGCTGCTGAGGCGCCCCTGACCAGCCTCCTCGTGGTGCCCTTGTGTGGCTCACGCAGAGCAAAAGCATTGGGCAGCCTCTCTCGTGGCACAAAGGGACCTGGCAAGAGGCCAGCGACTTGCCCATGGAAAACCGCACTGGCCATCCCTGGCCCCATTTGTCTTCATCCTCTGGGATCAGGATTCGCGGGTCTTTCCAGAGGGGCCCATGGAGGTTCATCTGTTGGCCATCAAAAGCCCTTCTGCCAGCATGGCCAATTGGCACATGCTGGCAGCCGCTGATGGGAATTGTAGTCCATGAACATCTGGAGAGCCGCAGGCTGCAGACCCCTGCTCTGGGACAATTCTTGTGTGTGTGGGTGTTCCAGGTGGAATTCCTTCTCCCCGCCCATCCGGGTCCATTAGCAAAGTCGGGAAGTTGCAGGTGTGCCTAAAGGCAGGTATTGGCACCAGTAACATTTTTTAGCTTCCTTTACCAGGTGAATTCCTCCAGGACGTTCACAGTGGGGCTGGGGCAGTGAGGGCAGAGGGGTCGTCACTTTCCCAACCCTGACTGTGGCAAAGGTTCAAATGCCTCTTTCTCTCTGCCTTTGAGTCTCTGCAGAAACTCCTTGGAGGAGGTGTGACCGAACTGAGTAGCCAGGTGGAGGAGTGCCAGCGCTGCCAAGCAGTGGCCATTGATGTTATCAAGGTGGGCTGGGAGGGGGGTCTCCCAGGGTGCCTCTGTTTTCTGAGCGCAGGGGCCTGGACTTCAAGTGCCAATCTGACCCCCCCCCCTCCTTTCTTTCCCAAGGATTACGAGCTGCAGCTGGTGACCTACAAGGCCCAGGTGGAGCCGGTGGTTTCCCCAGCCAAGGCCTGGGGCAAATTCCCAGTCTGGCGCCTGGAGGCAATATTCAGGGAGGTGCAAGTGGGTGTGGGGAGGGGGGCTGGCCCAGCGAGTGCTTGATGGTGGGCAAAGGGCTGTGGGGAACCGGCATCCTTGCTGCCTTCGTGGGGTAGGGTGGGGGCGGGGGGGCCAACAGCCGTGTGCTGGATGCCCTCCTTGGTCAGATTGGGGGCCCGCCTCTTTCTGGAACTCTGACGGCCATCTTTGGTCATGCAGTACGTGGACCTCCGGACTCGATACAGTGAGCTGACCACACTGACCAGCCAGTGCGGCCATCAAGCTCATCACTGGAGACCCTGCGGGCGGGCTGGAAGAAGAGGGAGGGGAGGGTGGCCCCGAGGGAGGAGGAGGGAGGCTAGGGGTCCAGCAGATGCCTCGGCTGCCCCCCCTCCCAAGTCCCTCGGCAGCTCGGAGGCGTGCTCCCTCGTGACCGACCTGTCCCCGCAGACTCCCCGCGGGTGGAGCTGTCCGGAGCAGGATGGGCAGCCCAGGGCCAGCAGGGGTTGGCTTGGCCCGGTCAGAAGCGGCACTTCCCAGACCCACTCGGTACCGCCTTGTCTGTGTCCCCCTGAAGCTGCTCCCTGCCCTCTCCCCCCCACCCCCCACTTGCTGGCTGCCCCCTTTTTTTCTGTTTCCTCCCGTCCGGAGCTGCTCTGCTCCCCTTTCTAACTCTTGGTTTCTGCCCCGGCAGTCGAGTCGCTTTGCCGGTGCTTTGTCTGGGGGAATGTTTGTGTTGGTGGGGATCTAATGGAGGGGTGGAACCCCGAGGACCGGGCGTTGCTGCACCAGGTACTCTGCTACACGTGTCCCCCTCCCCCCCCTTTCCCGCCGTGGTGTTCTCCCCCCTCCCCTTTGCACTCCTCTCTCAGGTCGAGGGCCTTTGTGGCTTTTAATTCGGGTGGTGGACTGAGTGTTGCATGCAACAGAGGAGGTGGGGTCGGGGAGCTAGTCTTGCCCCACAGCTGGGGCCATTTGGGAGGAAGGGAGGGAGGGCGGGCCACTGAGCTGAGCCCCCCTCTGTCGCCAGCACACGCCGTCTTTTTCCTCTGCCTGCATCACCTGGCCGGGAGTCACAAGCCCCCCCCCCCCCCCGGCCTGGCTTCACAGGTTCTCCCTGTCTGGTGCGCTCTGTCCACACTTCCCTGCTCCCTGGGATGTCTGTTGGCTCTTCTCGGAGACGAGCCAGCCACCTCCTTCTCGCGTCCTGCCTGCTGTCCTGTGGGGCTCTTGTCAGGTCCCCCCCGAGGGCGGGCCAGAGATGCTCGTGGCTGCAGAGAGTTGCTCTGGGTTTCTCCCTGAGCCGTCCTGGGCAGAGCCCTCCAGGTAGCCGGCTCTCTGCACAGCCCTCCCCACGCTGGGCTGCTTCGGCTTGCAAGGGGGGGCCCCATCTCTCTGTCTGTCTGTCTCGGCACTGGGGGTCTCCGCCTGCTGCCTGCTGTTCTGAGCCCGGGGGAAGCATGCCCGCGGCTGTTCCTCGGGTGGGTTGCTTGTCTTGCGCTGTGCTTGTCCGTCTGTCTCTTTGTCGTGGGTCTGCTGCTTGTCTGATTCCTGGCCTGTTGAACTGAACGTCGGCCAGGAGTGCCGCCTCCTAGTCCTCAGTCCTGATGCCTCCTGGGGGGAGCCCCGCCACGCCCCGGCCCCTCGGCTCACCTCCTCCAGTCTCTCTCTCTCTGGTGATCTCTCCCTCTCTCCCCTTCTCTTTGCACCGTCCCCGCAGAAAGCAGCCGAGAAGCTGAAGGCGGAGGAGCGCAGGCGGCTGGCGGAGGTGGAGGCCCAGCTGGAGAAGCAGAAGCAGCTGGCCGAGGCCCACGCCCGAGCCAAGGCCCAGGCGGAGCAGGAGGCTCTGGAGCTGCAGCAGCGCATGCACGAGGAGGTCAGCCGGCGGCAGCTGGTCGCTGTGGACGCCGCGCAGCAGAAGCAGAACATCCAGCAAGAGCTTACGCAGATGAAGCACAGCTCGGACCTGGAGATCCAGTCCAAGCTGAAGCAAATCGAGGATGCCGAGCTGAGCCGCAAGAGAGTGGAGGAGGAGATCCGCGTGATCCGTCTGCAGCTGACTGCCACAGAGAAGCAGAAGTTGGGTGCTGAGGAGGAGCTTCAAGCCTTGCGTGACCGGGCCGAGGAGGCCGAGCGCCAGAAGAGGCTGGCCCAAGAGGAGGCCGAGCGCCTGCGCAAGCAGGTCGCAGAGGAGACCCAGAAGAAGCGGGAGGCCGAGGAGGAGCTGAAGCGCAAAGTGCAGGCCCAGCAGCAGGCGGCGCGGGAGAAGCAGGCGGCGCTGGAAGACCTGCAGGCTCTGCGCCTGCAGGCTGAAGAGGCCGGGCGCAGGATGAAGCAGGCCGAGCTGGAGAAAGAGCGGCAGATCCAGCTAGCCCAAGAGGTGGCGCTGAAGAGTTCCGAGGCGGACCTGCAGAGCCGGCGCCTGTCCTTTGCGGAGAAGACGGCCCAGCTGGAGTTCTCCCTCCAGCAGGAACACATCACGGTCACTCACCTGCAGGAAGAGGCCGAGCGCCTGCGCAAGCAGCAGCTGGATGCCGAGCAGGCGCGGGACGAGGCGGAGAAGGAGGTGGAGAAGTGGCGCCAGAAGGCCAACGAGGCGCTGCGGCTGCGGCTGCAGGCTGAGGAAGTGGCCCACAAGAAGGCCCTGGCCCAAGAGGAAGCCGAGAAGCACAAGGAGGACGCTGAGCGGGAGGCCCGGAAGCGGGCCAAGGCTGAGGAGTCTGCCCTGCGCCAGAAAGAGCTGGCGGAGGAGGAGCTGGAGAAGCAGCGGCGGCTGGCGGAGGGCACTGCTCAGCACAAGTTGCAGGCGGAGCAAGAACTGATCCGCCTGAAGGCGGAGATGGAGAACGGGGAGCAGCAGCGCCTTCTGCTCGAGGAGGAGCTCTTCCGCCTGAAGGCAGAAGTGAGCGAGGCCATCCAGAAGCGGAAAGAGCTGGAGGAGGAGCTGACCAAGCTGCGGGCTGAGATGGAGTTGCTGTTCCAGAGCAAGGCCAAGGCCGAGGAGGAGTCCCGCTCGACCAGCGAGAAGTCCAAGCAGATCCTGGAGGCTGAGGCCAGCAAGTTGCGGGAGCTGGCGGAAGAGGCGGCCCGGCTGCGGGCCCTCTCCGAGGAAGCCAAGCGGCAGCGGCAGCTGGCGGAGGAAGAAGCGGCCCGGCAGCGGGCGGAGGCTGAGCGGATCCTCAAAGAGAAGCTCGCTGCCATCAACGAGGCCTCGCAGCTGAAGGCCGAAGCCGAAATAGCCTTGAAGGAGAAGGAGGCCGAGAACGAGCGGCTGCGGCGGTTGGCTGAGGATGAGGCCTACCAGCGGCGGCAGCTGGAGGAGCAGGCGGCCCAGCACAAGCGTGATATTGAGGAGAAGATCGCGCAGCTGAAGCAGTCCTCAGCCAGCGAGCTGGAGCGCAGCATCCTCGGTGGGATCTAGCACGCTGAGGGCAGCGGCGCATCATCGAAGAGGAAATCCGGATCCTGAAGATCCATTTTGAGAAGGCTTCCGTCGGAAAGGCAGACCTGGAGCAAGAACTTGGTAGGATCAAGCAGAGTGCGGAGGAGGTGCAGCAGAGCAAAGAACAGGCTGAGCGCGAGGCGGAGAAGTTGCGGCAGCTGGCCTTGGAGGAGGAGAGCCGCCGCAGGGAGGCTGAAGAGAAGGTCCAGAAGATCCTGGCTGCCGAGCAAGAGGCCGGCCGGCAGCGCAAAGCAGCCCTGGAGGAGGTGGGGCGCCTGAAGGCCAGGGTGGAGGAGGCCAAGAAGCAGAAGGAGCTGGCCGAGCGCGAGTCGGAGCGGCAGATCCAGCTGGCTCAGGAGGCTGCTCAGAAGAGGATCACTGCAGAAGAGAAGGCTCACCTGGTGGCCGTGCAGCAGAAGGAGCAAGAGATGCTGCAGACCAGGCAGCAGGAGCAGAGCCTCCTGGACAAGCTGAGGGAGGAAGCCGCCCGGGCCAAGAAGGCTGCCGAGGAAGCCGAGTCAGCCCGGGTCAAGGCAGAGCAAGAGGCAACCTTGTCCCGCCAGCTGGTGGAGGAGGCTGAGCCTGGAAGCAGTGCAAGCAGAGGGAGGAGTGCTCAGGCTCAAGCCAAGGCTCCAAGGGGAGGGCCGAAGTTCAAAAGGAGGCGGAGCTGGAGGGCAGCTGGGAGAGGGCTTAAAGCGGAGAAAAGTCATCTCCGGCAGCTTTCAGCTTGGCGGACGAGAGAGATGGAGAGGGCACAAGAAGTTTTTGTTTGCCGAGCAGACCCTGCGGCAGAAGGCCCAGGTGGAGCAGGAGCTGGCCAAGGTCAGGCTGCAGCAGGAAGTGTTCCATACCAGAAGGGACATCTTGACTCCAGGGAGCTGCAGCGCCTGAAGGACGAGGTGACCGAAGCCATGAAGCAGAAGGCCCAGGTGGAGGAGGAGCTCTTCAAGGTGAAGATCCACATGGAGGAGCTGATCAAGCTGAAGACCCGCATCGAGGAGGAGAACAAGGTGCTCATCATGAAGGACAAAGACAACATGCAGAAGTTCCTGGTGGA
>NW_025950352.1:0-37500 GCF_021028975.2 Sphaerodactylus townsendi | reverse complement strand
CGGTGCAGCCTGTGCGGAGGCTACGCCGTCGCACGAACGCCTTACTGTCCCTCTGATCTTCCAACACGTCGGCCAGGCCAGGGGACACGCCCCCCTGCCCTGCGCGACAGCTCTGGAGTCGCAGGGCGGGGTGTGTCCCCCCTGGCCTGGGCGACACGGCAGAAGGTCAGAGGGACGGTAAGGCATTTGGGAAAGGGGGGAAATTCCAGCCGCTGCCTGCTGTTTCCGAAAAACTCTGTACTCTGTAATAACTATGGCTGTTTCCACACAGGCGGAATACAGTGTCCCAGGGACGCTAAAAACAGCATCCCTGGGGAGGGGTTCGCACTGCCGCCGCTTGAGTGGCGCAAAGCCGCTGTTCTCGAACCTCGAGGTTCAGAAACAGTGGCCTTGGGACGCTGTATTCCGCCTATGTGGAAACAGCCATAGTTATTACAGAGTACACACCTTTTTAAAAAGTAGAAAAGGATGGCTCAAGAAGGAGGGGAGAAGGTATAGCTATTTGGCCCCCTAAAAATAATTGGGAGGAAGGTGTGAAGAAGAGGTAAGATGTCCCCTCCCAATACCACAGGAAATGGCCCTCAGCCTCGCTGCTGCTGCTGCTGCTGCTGCTTCTTAATCCTGTTGCAAAGGAAACTATTCTTTATATCAACTAAAAGCCTTTTGCTCTTGAGTCCTCTTGCTGGAATATTCCAGGCAAACTTCAAAT
Source organism: Sphaerodactylus townsendi (assembly GCF_021028975.2). Lineage (NCBI taxonomy): Eukaryota > Metazoa > Chordata > Lepidosauria > Squamata > Sphaerodactylidae > Sphaerodactylus > Sphaerodactylus townsendi. The sequence continues at coordinate 36,791 of NW_025950352.1, read as the reverse complement.
CCAGTCATTTCCTCTTTCTTGCAGATTATTTTGGAAAGGAAGGCAAATGACCAGCGTCAGCCACAGCAACGTCCAAGAAAGACTCTTCAGCCCAGTTCCTCACAGCCACACCTCCCTTTTGAATCTCCATGCAAGATGCAGAGGACCCCACAACCCGCTCTGCCAAGTGGCTCTCCTGCGCCATCCGGGCCTCCTTGTGAAGCTTCCTACCAAAGTGCAGGTGACATCAGGCGTGGCTGCCCAAGGTCGGCCATGAATTCCACTGTGTGCAACCCTGTTGCCCACATTGCTGCCAATGGTACGTGCCAGCATCCAATGTGTTGGGTCCTTGGGGGGAGGGATAGATCGGATAGGCTGAGGAGACAGCAGAAAGGGGGGCACTTGAAGAGGCAGCAAGTTCAGCAGCTTTCTGGACCCAGTATCCTTTGGCTTGTAAAGCTGGGGGCTGCCAGGTCTGCCGCTGAATTCCATCAGGCAGGCAGGCAGGTGGGTGGGCAGTCATGCTAGGAATGAAACCTGCAGCAGGTGAGCTGGACAGTCCTTGGAAGTGTGTGAGACCACCGCTGCAGCTGGCTACAGAATCCACAATGTTGGAGTATATTAATACAGGCTGATACAGGCCCTTTTCCTTCCTTGAAATGTTAACTGAACCCTTCCATTGTATCATAGCCCTGTTGTCTTTTCAGAATTCCTCCTGAACAGTTCTTTTCTACATAGGTTGCTGAATGCCAGAAATGTGGAAACCTTCCTGACCTCCTCCGAGTGGCCATTCCACAAAGCGATGGCCACTACAGAGAAGGCATTGATCTGGGCATATGCTGGCACATATATATGTGGGACATCAACCTGCCCTTCTCATCATTCCAAACTAAAAGGGGCTCTCTCTCTCTCTTTACCCTCCCACCCATTCAGAAAAGTCCTTTGGTTGAACCTCAGACGAGAATAATTCAGTGCAGTTTTCACCCTGACAGTCTGAACCAAATGAGAGACTCTGCGTGGAAGCTGAGTCTCTGTAGGAATAAGCTGCCAAATAGTGGGATGGTGAGAGATTCCCCTTTGTGCACTATTAAACACTGTACTAGACACATTTCGAGGATTTGCCTGTGAAAACACTGTTAAACCACAGAGATCTCCAGGGTTATCACATTAGAGAAACAGGTCTGTCTCTGATAATGCAAAATTAGGGAACGAGTTCTTTACTCTGAACAAGCAAAACAAACAGGACAAATGCATAAACATCTTTCATTGAGGAAAGAAATATTCTTTTTGAAGCACAACACAAGGAAAACAAAGGCTCAAAAGAATTAACCCCACAGTTACTATGGAAATGAATACTAACATTTTCAGCATTCCTAGCACTGCTTAAGCATATAATAGCACATAATGGTCTAAAAAAATAAAAGCAGGTTTCAGCTTTTGTCTCACTGCTTTTAGGTATTATCAAAAAGTCCAATTTACCGAACCATCTCACCCAGAGATCTCACCTGTTCCTCTGGGACTTCCAGCCAGAGAAATCTGATTTGCTTGTCATTATTGCAACCATGTGGTTGTTTCTAGAGATCTGCTTGGTTACAACTAAATAAGAGATAAGCAACATATTGCAATTCCGCAGGGCCTGTCTCATGATCAGCCAATTTCTTGTTTGATCCTTCCATGTCTTCCGGCTGGGACGTGGGATCCTTCCTCCCTTCTCATCCCCCCTCCCTCTTAATTACTGTGGTTATACTTTTTCACTCTCTGTACTTTCACTTCCTGGGCAATGCCTTATCAGTTCATTAGACACCCGGTGTTGTAGTTCTTTCAGTATTGTGAAATGTAGGGTTTTTTGACCCTAGGGGAGGCTGCATCATCTCTGGACTGTGAGACTGGTGGGGTGCCGTCCCCCTTTGGGAACTGGTAGTCAGGGGTGGTGTTGTTGTTTGACATGGGGGCATGGAGTGGGGTATAATGGTGGGTGCTTTGCTGCTTATTCTTTAATTCTGTCCATAGAAGTCTAAGTGCTTATTCCTGATGCTGTTTCATAATAAAGAAAGAATCTAAATATAGAGTCTTGTTATTGAGCTGTCCAGAGGCATGACAGCCTGTAAATCAGAGTCTATTCCATGAGGCTTATGACTGAGGTTTACATCCTGTCAGTGGCCTCCCTCTCTCAGTTCCACCTTCCCACCTTTTTTCGCATTTGTGTACCTTAGGGTAAAAATTGGAATGTTTTAGCTGCCATCTGTTGGTTAATTTGGTTGATTTTAATGTGTGGGTTTACTGTATTTATTATATATGGTTTTATGTTGGAAGCCACCTTTAACCCATCAGGGGAAGGAAGGGCAACATGCAAATTTAATAATAAGCGTGAATAGCCATTCATCAGGTGAAAATGAAATGTTGCAAGACAAGAAGGCCAGACACAACTCATAAAAAACAATTAATATAGCCCTTTTTTGTAACTTTTTCAACTATGTCCAAGATGAAGGTAGATCTAAGCAACAGTTCATGACTAGCTGAACAGGAGTGTAACCTCTCAGTCGACTTGCAAATTCAGCAAGAAAAGAGAAGTCGTTCCAACCACAACAGTGGGATGATCCTACAGTGGGGGTGGGGGTGGGGTTTCAGACTGGTGCATTTGCCTGCAGAATTATTCCACCAGATGAAAGAATGCTTGGAGGCCCTTCTCTGTGGAGATTCAGTGAGTGGCAACTGTGGACAAGGCCTCGACCTGGCATTGCCCTCCACAGCCGAACAGCTCCCGAAGGCAGAGCTGCCTGGCTCTTTCTGTGACATCTTCCAGCAGCCAGCAACATTTTGGAGAAACACCTTACACCACAAAATGTACATTGCTAAGGCTATGATAATTGGGTTTGCACTCTGTATGTGCTCAGAGAGTGGTAAGTGTCTTGTACAGTCTTACAGACACACAAGGAGAACTCTGGGTGGGTACACTCATTTCCCAGCACAATGTCTATCTGGCTCAATAGATATCCACATGACCTAGCAGGAGAAGAACAGAAGATAACTACTGTAAATCATCAAGCTCCAGGGAGCCAAATGGTAGAAGGACAAAAGACAGAGGGTATACAAAATTGTGTGTGTGTGGAGGGGGATGACTCCAGACCACAAGAAAGCAGTTCTCTTAAACCTGTTGGGTTTTTTTCCTGGGAGCTATTTCACACCTGCACTGTGTTGCTGAACAAAAAGTAGGAAATCCATACATCGTGAAGCCGATGGAACTTTTCTGAATGCTTTCAACCCCAAGAATAGTTTTGCCATCATTCAGGGTATGCAAAAATTAGGGTCAGAGGACAGTGGCTGCATTGCCTTTAATTTGCTGTGTAGTCATCGTGTTTTTAAATTCTCCTCTTAAACTTCCTCACATTTTGCCTGCAGGTGATTTGATCTCTGTATCCTCATTAAGCTGTAAAAGGGTCTGGTTCATCCGCAGAGTGTGCCTGTAGCCCCTGCAAGAGTTCATGGGAACAAAGTGGGAGATGAGGCAGCGGCGGAGCCTTTCGGTGGGGATGTGGTCAGGCGTGCTCGTCCGTCAGCAGGAGAGACTTTGTGAAGCGAGGCATCGGCAGTGAAAACCCCGGAGAAAAGTCAGCTACGCGGCAGTCAGGAAGAGAGAGGACTTGCCGTGGGGAGACCGGGGACAGGAACGGGGGCTTTTGGGACTGCTTCCCCAAAGGGGTGGTGGGGTTTTTCATCCACTGATGTTGCTGTTCTGGGCCTGATTTAATGCTGCTGCTCAGTTAGTTATGTTGAGGCTTAAGATTTGGATGTTGGATTTTGTGCTATTGTTATGGAGGGGAGGGGGAGGGGCCCCAGCATCTGGAGAGTTTGCAGGTTGTTCTAAATCTCATGTTAAGAAAAGTGGCAAGGAAGTTGTTGTTGACAAACAATTCCCTGGAAGGTTCTTCTTCAGCTGTCGTGGCTCCCGGTTGCTGTGCCACATGCCTTATTTGCGGCCTTGCTTTCTGCAGATAGCCAGTGGCCCTGCACCGTGGCGAGGAATCGCTCCGCTCCCTTCTCTTCCCATCAGGGCCCCTCCTCCCTCAACAGGAGGCCCGCATCCCAGGCACCAGCAGACCATCCTGCCCCTGCAGCTGTCGTGAAAGAACTCCCTGGCGTGAGTAATTCTGCCTCGGGTCAGGGCCCCTATCATTGTGAGGAGGGGGGCTTCCCTTGGGAACGCTGCCGTGCCTCCTGCCACCCCTCCCCAGTCGAGGAAGGGGGGAGTGAACATTGACCCCTGACATCGACTGCCTCGTTGCCTCTTGACCTGGTTGAATGTGTTGACTCTCACCTCACCAATGCTCTTGTGGCCTCCTCACCTCCAGGAGGGCTCCTGTCCACTCAGTAAGGCCTTCATTTGGCCTTGTGATCCAGCCTGACCCTCGTCACATGGAAAGGAAGTGGAATTCTAGTCTACTTTTAGAGCTCTGGCTGGAACCTGAGGGTGTCTGTTAACAACTCTGTGCTCTCGGGGGGGGGGGCCTTCAGATTTTATGAAGGGGGTTGGTTATTTTATAACAACTATGTACTTTGCTTCCTGTTTGGGGTTTATTCTTCTTGCTTCTTCTAGAGAAACTGAATTATAAAATGCAAAACTCTATTCTGTTGAGACGACAGAGGAACCAGAACTCAGGCCTGTCTCTTGGCATCAAGAACCGCTTACACAAACATTTTTTGTTAGGGGAGCTGGACAGCAGGATGTGTGTGCAGGAAGTCTGTGCTCATTGCTCTGCAGAAGCAGCCGTCTGCTTGTGGGGGTGGGGGAGGAGGACAAGGATACCAGGAATCTGTGTCAGAGAGCAGCCGAAATATAATGCCAAGAGATGGTACTTTAAGTTCAGAGACCCTGGTTTAAATTTTGCCTGAAGCCACTCCCAGCCACCTGCCCATCTAGTATGGGGAAAGCAGCAGAGGCCTACTTTGCAGGACTCCTGCCTACTCAGCAGCAGAAGGATGAATGCTGGAAAGCGCTGCATAAATCTGCAATAGTCTTTGTGGAAATGAGCGTGGGATCCAGGAAGAGGAGGGGGAGAGCTGGACGGGGCGGTGCCTGTTTGCACAGGAGCTGGGGCCCTCTTGTTTGTTTCCTGGCCTTGTGCAAGAGGACTGATGCTGATGCTGAGAGCTGCCTCCAGGTACTGACCACTTTTCCAGCTTAGCAGCAGATGCCCTCCTTAGGAGAATATCTTGTTCCAGATGTTGCTGCTTCTCTTGGGTTGGGTCGGGGCTGCCCGTGGCATGCCTCAGCCCCTGTTCTGGTACTGCAGGCACTGAAAGGGCCCGTGGGCCGAAGGCAGCTCACCTTCCACGGGAGACCACTGTCGCTTTCTGGCCAGGCTCAAGCAGCTGCTCTCAACCGCCCCCTGATTAGGAAGGAGTCCTCACCCAGCAAGGCCCCAGCAGACCACCAGGTGAGTGGAACTCCCCCAGGCCTCCTCCCAGCCAGACCCGCTGCTTCCCTGCTGTGCCTGTTTTCCCTTCTGGGTCAGACTTGTGTCCTCATAGATAATCGCAGCTAACATGGAGCCGGCACCAGCTCCCGGTCCAGGAAGCCCTGCCGGCTGAAGGGGGGTTTTCACTGAAACCTGGTGGGATGATGAGTCCCATGATTGGAACATAAGAATTCAGAGAAACATCAACTCGAAAAGGAAGAGGAGCAGCGCTATGTATCAGCACGGGATCCTTGCCCAGCTGCCTGCACTCCGTCTGCCCTGGGCTTTTCCCATAGGGGACCAGTGTCTGTCTTTGCCTGGTGTGGTCTGGTCAGACTGCTCCTTGCTGCCCAGGCCTTTAGTTCTCTGCCTGCTGCATTGTTCTTGTGTATTATTGCTGTTCTTTTTCTTTCATGCAGAATTCAAAGACTCCTGAGGCTCACAGCAAGGAAGTCCATCCCTTTCCAAAGCCCAGCAGAAAGATGTTCCAGGTCACAGCAAATGTGGAAGCCGCTGGTGATCCCCGGGCCTGCCTGGGCAGCTATTCCCAGTCCTATGGGACCATCTGCAAGTCTGCCCTTCAGTGCCTGTCTATGCCGAGCTCCTGCCCACAGGCACTGGCCCCAAATGTTCAGAAGCATTGACAGGGCCAACCCCAAGAGCGCTTGCCCCAAGACCCTTCTCAAAAGACAACATAGAACCTGTTCTACAGCTGCACATGGCATGCGTTTGCCAACCTCTGGTGAAGGGAAGAAGACTTGCAATGGACCTCTGCTGAGCCCTCAGCAGCGGAAGTCAAGACCTGCTGTGCCTCTCCACTCGGTCAAGGGTTGCTTTGGAAAAAGGAAAGAGAGCCCCCAAAGATGAAGAAACAGCTGTGCGGTCCAAGACTTCTCTTTGATTCTTTCAGGCTGTGCCTCTCACGCCTATTGTGCTTAAGATGAGTCTTCTACTCTCTCTTGTCCACTGGTTTATTCTTGTAAGGATTTCAATAAAGGTCCCTTTCACACAAAAAAAAAGAGCGAAAGAAAAGGTTTTCTGATGCAGTAAAAGGATTTGGCTTCTCCCCGTTTTGACCCATGACTTGGCTGGTGCTGTCTTGGCAGCCCTGTGGCCTGCCTGAGGAGAGCCTTTCAGCTGCAGATGGCAGGACGGAGGCCGTGGCGATTGCTGACTGGCTCCATGTAGTCTGCTCAGTCATTGGCAGGCTCACTTCACAGGATGCCAGCAGCACCAGAAGCCCCTGCAGAGCCAGTGTGGGCACAAAACCAGACCCATCAATGCCTGCCTTGACTTCACGTGACTTCCAGAAACATGTTCCCTCTCGTGGTCATCTTTCGACCTCCTCTTTTGCTCCTTTAAGATTCTTGCAGAATACAGAAGGACTTGCCTGACGAAACGTGCAGCCGGGCCCCCTCTCTTGCCCAGCATGGCCTGTGCCAGTGGGCAGGGGCTCCTCTAAGGTGGCACATGCATTCTTTGACCTGGAGCTACGGCCTACTGCACAGCAGGCCATAGGGCAGACCTGGGTGGGATATGTGTGGTGATAGGCAAGAAGTGAATGGAACAAGCAGAAAATACTGTGGCCCCACCTTCGCCCTGAAATTTATTCCTCCTTCTGGAGACTGAGACAGAGCTACATTCTCCCCAACAGATTTACATTCACCCTTCTAAATTCACCGACTTCAGTTATCTTGAAAGAGCATAACTCTTTCATGCTATGGTGCAAGTTGCTGAAACATCTAATCAAATCCCGACCTCCTTTGTAGGGTTGCCAGCTGTGGATTAGGACGTACCTGGAGCTTTGGGAGTGGCGCTGGGGGTGGGCAGGGTTTGGGGAGTCGTGGGGCTTCAGCAGGGTAAATTCCATAGAGTCTGGCCTCCAAAGCAACCTTGTTCTCCCGGGGAACGTGTTGAGGTTGCTTGGTGATTGTAACAGCGGGAGATCCCCAGGTAGCACTTGGAAGTGGGCAGTCCTACTCCCTTGGGTTAGAGTGCCTTCCTCCTCCTCCTCCTCCTCTTCCCCTCTCAGAATCTGCACTGGAATGGATGCTTCTCTTAGAAGCTCACTCCCCATGCTGTGGGGAAGATAAGTGCCCCTACCTGTCCACCTCTGCCTGGTGCTCGTGATGCTTGCCCTCCCTGGCTGCCCCACCCTGTGTTGCTGCCTGACTAGCAGAATGCAAAAGGGCATTTTTGCTCCAGAGGGAGACACAGAGGCGGCGGTCATGACTGGCTGGGAGGAACAGCCAAGAGGCAGGAGAGGGAAACAGGGCAGAGCCAGAACACACACGATGGTGGGTGGTGTGAATCCCCCTCCCCCGCTTGCTAGAGATGTGCTGTTTTGGGCATCCTGGGTTTCCAATCTGTGAAAGCTCAGAGGTTTAACTGACAGGCCTGCACAGGAAGTGTCATCAAAGGAAACAGCCGGCTCTCTTCTCCAGTCCCCAACACCCCCACCCATTCCTTCTGAATTCCAGATTGCAGCGTTTGGGGCGGTAGAGCCATTTGTCTGCTAATGAAAGCAACCCAAAAGTCTGCTGCAGCACACGATGGAGATCTTAAAAGCAACTGGCCAGGTGGTCCTAGCTTTTTCCCAGCCCTCCCTGATGAATTTAACATCTTTACTGATTTTAAGGGTTGTGGGAAGAACGAGCTCGGTCAAGTGCTCTGACAGTCATTCGGTTGACTCACGCAGATGATGTGCTGCAGAATCTGGGGGACTGTGATGGAGACACTCAGGGTGGGTGTCCTGTGTTTCCATGTAATCGACCCCAATAATTTGTTATGCAGGGTCATGTGGTAGCCAGCAGAAGGTGAACTGCGAAAGGCTGAGCCTGAACAACAACTCTGGAGCCCTTAACATAGTTCTGCATATCTCTTTGGTATCAGAGATAAGTTGAAGAAGACCTATTTTAATCATTGGGACTGCACTCTTTAGTAGTTAGAATCCAGCTGCAGGCTTGTTAGCGGCAGAAAAGGCAACCCGGGGGCAAGGCGTCAAGCTCCAGGCAAGCACTTTGGGACATTGCCACTTTCGGGGATACTTCTAAAGCCTCACTGCTATTTTCCTCCTTCAGAATGTGGCGAGAAAGAACGAACCTCCCCCTTGCCAGAGAGAGAAGAAAGCAGATGCCAACTCTGCCACTCACATTCTGGGAAAATGCCAAAGGACTTGGAAGTTTTGCACAGAGACAGCTAGACAGTTAGTTGTCCCCAGAGGAAGCAAGGGGGGGGGGCTCTCTACCTCCTCACAAAATCTCCCACTTGATTGCCATCCCCTAATTCCCAACTGTTACCTTAGAGGAAGATCTGTCTGACCCTCTGGCTTTGTTGGCCCAGGAGTGTGAGTCCAGTGTCGTACTTCTGAATTGGGAAAACTGGAAGCCACCAAGATCCCCCCCTGCCCACTTCTTGGGAAACCTTAAGTGCCTCTTAACAGCTGTAGAGAATCAACAGGTGGTGAAGACCCCCCCCCCCTTCTCTGGGCCTCACTTTTGTGAATTTCTGCCTGTATTGACACACACTGTCTTTCAATCTAGTAGCCAACTGTGATCCCTCTAAAGAGGAGGCTGCATTGAGGAGAGGCTCTGGAGCTTGCTAGATACCCCTCCCTCCCTCTGCTTGATGGGAGAGGTGCAGCTTGTATGCCATTCCGTGTAGCCTAGTAGTTCCTACAGTTCCAGTGTGGGTGTGCTGCGAGCTCGCTCTGGCAAACCCAGGCTGAAATCCCTGCTCTTATGGAAGCTTGCTGGGTCACTGACCTGGATCCCGTTTCTGTCTGATCTGCCTAACCTACTTCAAAGCAGACAGGGAGAGAAAAGAAGGATATAAATAATTACTCCCTTTTGGCTTCTGTAACTGAGTCAAATATACTGTGGTGCGATGTGTTCTTAAACATGTGTCCCTTCCTCACCCTCGCACAGCAATCATTTCCCTGTTGCCTTTCCCCTGAAGGAGAACGATGGCTGTTCATTCAGCTGTGATGCAACTTTTTCTCCAACTCCTCCCTCTGTCCCTTGTCATCGGCTTCCACCCTCCCTTGCAGTTGTGTTTGCCAAAATCACTGATTTTTCTTTGCAGCACATCCTGTTTCCTCAACCCTGCAACTGGTTGACCTGTTGGGGGCCTTCGGATCACACCTGAGTTTCCATGACAGACCTCAGTCCCCCCCCCCCCCCCGTCTGCTCCTTCAACATTTCTCCATGGGGAAGAACTGCCTCTGTTTTCTCTCCGTCCCTTGCAGGATAGGAGTTCGTCCCTCACCGGTGCTTTCTGTGCATTGTCCCTGGGTGCCCTATCAAATCCTGCAGCTTTCAGCACCCACCATATGCTGATGAGCTCTATCACTGGACTTCCCCAGTCTCTAGTCAGTCTGACATCTGTAGCTCCCTGAGGGACTCCCTCTGCTCAGATGTCCCGTTGCTGTCTCAAACTCTGTCTGCTGCTCTTTCTTAAAGCCTCTCCTTATCTATTGACAAGGTCACTGGTCACCTTCCTGGACAGGGCCAAAGCCTTGGACTCCTCTCTTCTGCCTTTGCAATGCTGCAGAAACAAGACTCTTCATGCTGCCCCCCCCCCCCCGCCTTCCTTGCTGGCCTTGTGTGACTGCATCACAACTCCTCCCTCTAGCCAGCAATCAGTTTCCCAAACCATGTGCCTCTTGACCATGTGACAGTCCCTCTCTGCTTTCTCTGTAAAGCCCTCCATGGCTGTGCCTGTGGATACTTCAGCTTCTCCAGCCCATCTTCTGCACACCCTGATGACTGAAATTGCTGCCCAGAACCTCTGCTGGAGGCTCCCGTTCAAAACCCTCTTCCCTGCCAGGCCTGTTGCTCACTCTTCCATCCAAGTGAAGTTCTTCAGCACATCTGAGAGGAATGAAGGCAGGTCCTCTCCTCCACTTGCCATACCTGGTCTCAGGCTGCAGATGGGAGGGCCAGCAAGCCCTTGAGATGACGTCACTGTGTGTGGTTGTGTTGCTCCTGACTAAAGTAAGGATACCAGGGAACTTATAAGGGGCTTAGCATTCCACTTTATTTAAAAACAACAACACAGTGCATTTATAGCCCTACTTCCAGGTTATCTGCTTGAGGCCTTTGCCGTTTCACTTCGTCATGGTGGATTGCAGAGTTATCATTGGGTTAAGAATTTCCTCTTATTTTCTCCTAGTAAATTTCCCTATCCTTGTATCTATTTTAATAGGAAGGTAAGAAAAAGTGGCATGCGTGAGATGCAAGTCCTGGCCAGCATTGTTTTGAGTGGCCCGTGAAGCCTCCCACCACCCTCCCTGCTGAGGACTTTCCCCTTCCTCTCCAGCTGCCCAACCTCAGGGCCTGTGCTGAGCCACTGAACCTCCTGCCGGCCGGCCGGCCGGCTGGCCGGCTTCCTAGAGGTCACAGGGGGCAGCCTGCCCTCCTCTGTCTGTGGAATGTCTGGAGGATCTTCCTAATGCTTTTTCTGAGGGCAGCTGGGCACTGATAGCATGAGGAGACAGAGTCTTGTTCTTAGCCATTGGGCTGCATCTGAAGCTGCTGCCAGGAGTGACAATTAGCCGGGCCCCGCACTGCCTCAGCCAGTGGCGCATGCGTGCAAGGTCTTGGCTGTACTGGTGCTCCCGCAGGAGCTGCTGCTGCTGCTCTTTCAGCTGGGCCATGAAGTCTTTCAAGACCTCAGCTCTCTTGATGAGATTCAGCAGTTCATGGCGCAGCCGCCAGTTCTCTGCTTTCACCTGCTTGGTGTGCTGTATGAGGCTCCGCACAGCCTCCTTCTCTGCCAGCTTGGCCAGAGCCTGGACTTTCTGCTGAGACGCCATCTCATAATCAGCCTTCTGCTGCAGGAACTGGCTCTTGACCTTGTGCATTTGCTCCGAGTGCTGGATTTTCATGGCTAGAAGCTCCTTCTCCAGCTCCCGGATCCGGGTCAGCTGCTCAAACTGCAGTTCTTTGAAGGGCTGGAGCTCTTCCACTTCTTTGTTCATGAGGGAGTACTTGGTCTCCATCTCGATCAGTTGACTCTTCACCTCCTTCTCCTTGTCTGTGTACTGTGTGATCAGCTGCTCCTTTTGCTTCCGAACCTGCGCCAGGTCTGCGCGATTCTGGTCGTTCAATGTAACAATGGCAGTCTGGCATCGGAGGGTGCGCCTGTTCAGGTACGAGAGGTAGGCTTTGCTGTTCTCACGGATCTGCTGTGCTTCCTTGTCCAGGAATTTGTTCTGCTCCTGGAAATGTTGCATGCGCCGAGTGTATGTATCCACATGCTCTGTCAGGATGGCGTACTCCTTCTGTAGGTACTGCTCCCGCTCACTGACAAATGGGGCCGTGGCAGTCTGTCCAGCCTTGCCCTTTTTATCTTTTGACTTTTTCTTCGGTGCCATGTTGTGCCAAGTGGTGAGTGTTTAGACACTGACAAAATCAAATAGAATAGGCTGTAAGACAATAACTGTGTGTTATCTAGAAGGTTCTTGGGTGATCTTCAAAATTCTGCCCAGGGGCCCATCCTGATAGGGGAAGAAAAAGGCCCTCACTACGCCTGCAGCCACGAAAGAGGGAAAGGAGGGCAATGTTATCTGGCTCCTCCTCCCTGCTAAACTTTGGGGACTACCTGGTTCTTGACCTGCGTGCATCTGGTGAACTCCAGAATCAGTTATCTGAAGGACTGTTGGTGGGGGTGGGGTGGGGTGGGGGGGTGGGGCGGCCAAGTAATGGAAAACTGTTTTGAAGACACTCAAAGCAACTCACAATAAAACAGGAAACAATGATTGTGGTGGAATGCCTTCCATCCAAGAGTGCACCTCAACGTTTCAGTCATGATGACTTCATTCTTTCCCTTTGGGGAGGGCAGCATATAAATTGGAATAAATGAATAAATTCTGCCTGGCCTCCAGTCTCGCTGCAACTGAGAGAATAGGGGGGGGGGGGTTGGGGGACGGAGCCATCGAGCTCCAAGTGCAGTTCACTCAAGCTCTTGCTTTTGTGTGCCACTCATTTCATTAGCAAAATGTTAGCAAATGGGCCATAGAGGCCCAGAATAGCAAAAGTCTCTTGCAGTGCAACATGCTGTTGCCACATGGTGCAGCACAGATGCCAGGGTGCATCTGAACTTTGCTGCTGCAGCTGTTAAAATGAGCTCTAACCTGTGTTAGATGATGCACATAGGGGCAAAAAATCCAAACTTCACATACATGCTACAAGGGGCAGTGCTATCAGTCACAGACCAGGAAAGGGATTTGGGCTTCTTAGTTGATAGTTCCATGGGAATGTCAACTCAGTGCATGGCAGCTATGAAAAAGGCAAACTCTATGCTGGGGATCATTAGGAAAGGAGTTGATAATAAAACTGCAAGGATTGTCATGCCCTTATATAAAGCCGTGGTGCGACCGCACTTGGAGTACTGTGTTCAGTTCTGGTCGCCACATCTCAAAAAGGATATTGAAGAGATAGAAAAAGTGCAGAGAAGGGCAACGAGGATGATTGAGGGATTGGAGCACCTTCCTTATAAGGAGAGGCTGCAGCGTTTGGGACTCTATAGTTTGGAGAGGAGACGTCTGAGGGGGGATATGATTGAAGTCTATAAAATTATGCATGGGGTAGAAAATGTTGACAGAGAGAAATTTTTCTCTCTTTCTCACAATACTAGAACCAGGGGGCATTCAATGAAAATGCTGGGGGGAAGAATTAGGACTAATAAAAGGAAACACTTCTTCACGCAACGTGTGATTGGTGTTTGGAATATGCTGCCACAGGAGGTGGTGATGGCCACTAACCTGGATAGCTTTAAAAAGGGCTTGGACAGATTTATGGAGGAGAAGTCGATCTATGGCTCCCAATCTTGATCCTCCTTGATCTCAGATTGCAAATGCCTCAGCAGACCAGGTGCTCAGGAGCAGCAGCAGCCGCAGAAGGCCATTGCTTTCACATCCTGCATGTGAGCTCCCAAAGGCACCTGATGGGCCACTGTGAGTAGCAGAGTGCTGGACTAGATGGACTCTGGTCTGATCCAGCAGGCTAGTTCTTATGTTCTTATGGTCAGAGATTTGGTACCAGTCTTTCCCCACTGTCCAAAATGTTTTCCTTTTCCAAGTTTGATAGGGAGCCAAAGGGCCTGACATTTGGTAGCACGTGGATGGGAAGGTAATTATGTCTAACCCAGAAGCTTACGAGATCATTGGCCAGAGTCCAGCAACCTTGGTGGGAAACACTCTCCTTCTTTCAGATAATTTGAAACCTTCTTTATTTGGGACTGGATTATTCTAATTGTTTCCTCCTCCCTGCCAAATCATTAAATCCACCTGGGTGTAAATCAGTGAAATAAATGCCTCCTCCAGTAATAATCTGTCGATGGAGCAACATTAAATTCTCGCAACTGCTCCACCCTCCTCACCCTTGTGGATCTCTCATCAACTGTCTTCCACAGGGCTCAGCTGCTAGCCAGCCTCTTCCCAGCAGGCTGGAGAGATAAGGGGATGTTTCCTTTCAAGCAACTGGCATATTTGGAATGTCTTGTGTGTCCACGGTGATGACGGAATGCCTCGACATCATCACAGGTTGCCAGTCTTCTAGCCAAGGCCATTGCTCTGGATGCTCTGGATGCTGTGATCGCTCTCTCTCTCGCTCTCACACACACATGCGCGCGCACACACACACGCACACACACAGTGTCTATTCTGGATTGGCTAGAGCCGGATTTCTGGCTCAGGTCTGCCATCTGGCTGCAGGGGAGGTGTCAGGGGTATTTCTTCAGCATGGAACTATTTGAACTAGAACCAGGCTGGGGCATCCATTGAACATGCTGGGGGGAAGAATTAGGACTAATAAAAGGAAACACTTCTTCACGCAACGTGTGTTTGGTGTTTGGAATATGCTGCCATAGCAGGTGGTGATCTTCATTGCTACTCACATGCTAATGGGTGGATCCCAGTCAACGCATGTAAATCTAACTTGCTAAATGCTCCCTTTACCTGTTACAGACAATGGTTCTTCCCCCACCCTGGATACTCCAACAGGTATATATGCTCCACTTGCTTTCCTAATATCAGCTCCTCTGAAGATGCCAGCCACAGATGCAGGCAAAACGTCAGGAGAGAATGCTGCTAGAACACGGCCATACAGCCCGGAAACCACACAGCAGCCCACTATATTGGGTATATTGAGACGGGCAGTCGCAAACTACAGCAGCGGCACATGAGGTCAGTGGAGGGAGGGGAGGGGAATGGGGTTGCTGCCTGGCCTGCCTTGGACTGGTTCGGTGCCAGAGTCCTAAGAAGAGCACAGAACTGTCTTGCCAGCAACGCACAACCTGGGATGCAAAACCATCCATTGGTGTAGGCATTTGTTTTAACTATTTTGATTGCCCGTTACTTCAAGTGTGCTGTGCAAAGAACCAAGGCGTCTTTTAGCATGGATTGTAGGTGCCTGCGAGCAGATTGGTTTTCTTGGCTGTCAATTTGTATCTGAAAAAACCGCATGGTCACCCTTCAGCGGATGGCCGTTGTCCTGTCGTCCTCTAACCCCAGTTTTGTCTTTTCAGATGGCTCTTCCATCGAGAGATGTCTGGCTGGGGACTAACCTGAGGAACAACTTGTTGGGAGGATTCTCCACTCCTGCTGGACTTCCAAACTGTTTTTCATTTTGGCTAACTCACGGCAGTTGACGCTGGAGAAGGCTGTGTGCCAGCAGAAGGCGGGGTGCTGGGTGTGAGCTCGTCCAGGGCAGACTTTGGGCCATACAGCTGTTTAACCCAAAGTGTTCTTTAGACCACTGTTCCGCCCATGGTTGCAGGATCAGCCCCTACCGTCTAGGATAACTAAGCCACGCTGCGGAGCAAGGTTGCTGTCCTGTTCAGGGAGGGAGTCTTGGATTGCCTGCAAAAACAAAGAGCACCTTGAAGCAGAATTTGTCCAAAGGCTGCGAGTTTGCTGAGTCCTTAGTGCCTGCCCTTCCCTCCTCCGGGTGAAGCCAGCCTGGGGTGGGGGTGGGGTGCTGGGCTAACAGCTGCTCCTCCAGACCCTTCAGGGCCACCCACGACCAGTGGATGAATAGCTTGGATCCCTCCCCCTTTGGCCAGTGCTCAGGTCAATGGAGGCAGCTAGTTCAATGGCAAAGGCCTTTACCTCTGTGGCAGCGACTCCAGCACTTCTGCTGAGATACCAGTGAGGTCTGCTGCTGGAACACGTTGCCGGGGGCTCTGGAGGCCACTGCCCAGTGCCTGCTAGCCTGCACTTGCTAAGCGTTATCACACTCATGCCCATAAGCACTCACCGCCAGTTGCTGATCGTTTCCTATGGAAACAGTGGCTTCTGACTAGCCCAGGCCACTCCCAAACGGTTCCAGATGGAGCCCCTTCCAGGACTTGGGCAGAGGGCACTGCTGGGTGTGCGTGCTTGCAAGGAGGCAGGTAGCATTTCTGCGCTTCTCCCCGTGTGTAATCAGTTTTCTGCAACACTGCTGAAGTATGCGTGGTGAGGGGAGTCAGTTTTAAATGGGATGTGCCCAGAACCTGCCCCCCCCCGGCCATATTAATGTGGTAGAATCATGGCATTGTGAAATTTAACTGGGTGAGGCTTGAGCAGCAGACTGGCACGAGGAGTTCTGTGGAACTCGAAAGCTCGCACATTTTTTTGCATGATAGGGATTGGCCTTAGTAAAAGGTATTACATGGATTGGTTTCTTCTGGATTTTGCTGGGTCAGTATGACTGTTTACAGCATTTTACTTCATTTTGTGCTCCTCTAATAGGAAAAATGGAGCATTTCAGTGGTTACATTGAAATGACCCCAATATTTTGTCCTCATTCTCCATTTGTTCAATTATTCACAGAGGTCAGATTTACATGAACTGGGGCCTATTAGCCTCTTTTCTATTCAAAGGGGCACAGGTGGGGTAAAGCACAATGAGAAGACCCTGTGTAGTTTCCTCCACCTGCTCTCCCTGTAGAGGAGTCACTCCATGGCAGAAGGCCACCTTGCTGCTGCTGGCTCCATGGAAGAGGGCTAGCAAACTGGTAGGTCTGGGACCACCTCTTTGAGTTAGCCCCCTGCATGAAAGAGCAGTAGTCAGCTAACTGGGAGATCTGGGAGCGCCATGGACTCAAGGAGTAGAAGATCAGAATCTCTATTTCCCTCTTGCCCTGTCTGCATTGCCTTCCTGGCTGATGTTTCCATGGCTGCAGCTCCTTCAGGGCAAAGGTTTTTGCAGTGGTCAGTACAGTCAATTAGTTGTTTTTAATCCCAAAGGCCTTCCTCTTAAAGTAACAGTTGCCATTCTGTTGGGCTCACAAGGCACTATTTTAAATGATTTTTAATAAAATGAAACTATTCTGTAGCACTTAAACCATTTTGTATAAAGTTTACTGTAAAGACTTGTAATACGGCTAAAGGGCTCTTTCTCCATTACCCTTTTTAATGTTTCTAAGGCTAGAAAACTATTTGATGTATATTCTGTATATGTAAAGCAGCACATTTCATTTATGGAAAGATGTTCTCAAAATATTTATTTACTAATATATTTATCTTAAGCCATGTCCTATGTTGACTGTGTGATATTGTCCAAATAATAATTGAAAATCACTAACAGGAAACCCTGTAAATACACAATAATTGCACACAAAGATTTTACAATGTTTGCTGACCAAAAAGTGATTTTTAAAATAAGTTGTAGTTCTCTACAGTTTTGTAACAAAGTGTACAAATGTCTGTTTTAAAAAAATACAGTTTTATTGTCTAATTTGGCAATTGTCCTCTTTTTTGGGTTCATGGAATCATATACATAAAGGGCCATGTGAGCTGTCTAGTTCAACCTTCTCAGTGCAGGGTCAACTGACAAGTGTTTGTTCCATTTCTGCTTGAAGATTACCAGTGATTCTGCTTGAAAGGCTCCCTGGGCAGCTGATTCTACGACCAAACCACCCTTATTGTAAAAACATTTTCACTAATATCCAGGTGGTTGTCCGGCCCCTGGAAGGTGTGTCCGGCCACCTGGGAGGTGTGTCCGGCCACATAGGTGGTCTGTCTGGCCACCTGGGAGGTGTGTCCGGACACCTGGGAGGTGTGTCCGGCCCCTGGTATGTGTGTCCGGCCACCTGGTATGTGTGTCCGGCCACCTGGGAGGTGTGTCCAGCCACCTGGGAGGTGTGTCCGGCCCCTGGGAGGTGTGTCCGGCCACCTGGGAGGGGTGTCCGGCCACCTGGGAGGTGTGTCCGGCCACCTGGGAGGTGTGTCCGGCCACCTGGGAGGTGTGTCCGGCCACCTGGGAGGTGTGTCCGGCCCCTGGGAGGTGTGTCCGGCCCCTGGGAGGTGTGTCCGGCCACCTGGGAGGTGTGTCCGGCCACCTGGGAGGGGTGTCCGGCCACCTGGGAGGTGTGTCCGGCCACCTGGGAGGTGTATCCGTCCCCTGGGAGGTTTGTCAGGCCACCTGAGAGGTGTGTCCGGTCACATGGGAGGTGTGTCTGGCCCCTGGGAGGTGTGTCCGGCCACCTGGGAGGTGTCCGGCCCCTGGGATGTGTGTCTGGCCACCTGGGAGGTGTGTCCGGCAACCTGGGAGGTGTGTCCAGCCAACAAGGTCATCTGTCCGGCCACCTGGGAGGTGTGTCCGGCCACCTAGGTGGTCCATCCGGCCACCTGGGAGGTGTGTCCGGACACCTGGGAGGTGTGTCCGGCAAACTGGGAGGTGTGTCCGGCAAACTGGGAGGTGTGTCTGGCCACCTAGGTGGTCTGTCCGGCAACCTGTGAGGTGTGTCAGGCCACCCAGGTGGTCTGTCCGGCCACCTGGGAGGTGTGTCCGGCCAAGTAGGTGGTCTGTCTGGCCACCTGGGAGGTGTGTCCGGACACCTGGGAGGTGTGTCCGGCCCCTGGGAGGTTTGTCCAGACACCTGGGAGGTGTGTCCGGCCACCTTAGAGGTGTGTCCGGCCATCTGGGAGGTTTGTCCGGCCACCTGGAAGGTGTGTCAGGACACCTGGGAGGTGTGTCCGGCCCCTGGGAAGTGTGTCCAGCCACATGGGAGGTGTGTCCGGACACCTTGGAGGTCTGTCCCGCCACATGGGATGTGTGTCCGGCCACCTGGGAGGTGTGTCCGGCCACCTGGGAGGTGTGTAGGCCCCTGGGAGGAGTTCAGATAGTTGACCAGTTCCTCCTCACTACATTGTTTTTCATGCTGCATGCTGTAAAATTCAGAAAAATAACTGGAAACAAGATTTACTACGTCTTGCCCATCGGTCTTCAAATCTTCTCCTTCTCCCAGTCTCAAAGATGTCATACGCTGAACTATCCTAGTTTGACGGTCCTTCTGCCATTCACCCCTTAGTAATATAGGACCCGAGGCCCTAGCGAAGAGCATCTGACGCCGCTGTTGCCTTTGGGCTAACTGGTACCCCTTAATCACCTCCGAATGCCTCTTCAACCTTTCAACGTCATATTGCATACCCTCGTTACGCCTCCATTGAATAGTCAGGAGACCCTGAATGGCCCTATGGTACTCCGTTAATTCCCTAGATGCATTCACGCTCTTCATTTGCAAAACCACCTCTTTCACAGCCCCTTTCAACTTTTCCCACCACTTAATTCTATCCTCAAAGGGTTTCAGTCTCCGAAAACGCTCTATAAGATATAAAATTTCCTTCCTCAACTGAAAACATTTTAAATCACGACAATTCAGCCTCCATCGCAAAATGAGTTTAACGCTCCTCCCGGTAGTCATAAGAGGGACTTGTACTATAACGTGATCGGACCACATGGTATATATCAAATCCATAGTCCCGAAACTTACCGTTTGGGGACACCACACCCTATCCAATCTACTGATCGTCACCGGATGGTAGTAAGTCATTTTTCCTCCAACCTCTTGTCTGTATTTATTCTGAAAAAAACGTCTATGATGTATGGGCAAAAAATCCATTTTTGTTACAGCCTGTTTTCCCACATCAGTTAGCTGCAATTCATCCTTCAACAAAAAGTTCATCTTCCTTTCTTCCAAAGTAAGGGGCTTATGAGTTTGTAGTCCTTGAAGTCCCATTCTTCTCCTATCCTCCACCTCGGCTCTGATATTAAAATCCCCTAAGATTAACAATAACCTCGAGGTATGGACCACATCTCTCAAAGTCTGCCACACCTCTTTTCTCTTTTTCGCATCTATTGGGGCATATACGACAACTAGCCTATATCTAACGGTCGGATTTTCCGGCTCTTTACCCCAATTAAAGTCTACTACATACATATGTCCTGGAAAAGCATCCACAGTCCTGATAACCTGTATATAAGGGTTCCTTTATGCAGGATACCTACCCCTCCTGTGCCCTCCTCTAACTTTAAAGACCAAAAGGAGGGGCCCCAGGTCCATCCTTTCTGAGCACGGCTCCTATCCCTTGGGGTTCTGATATTTGTTTCTTGAATTACAATGATGTCCGCTCTTATCCTTACTAAATGATAGAAAATGTCCTCCCTTCTTTGAGGCTCCTTAATTCCGTTCACATTCCATGTTGCTATAACAAAGGCCATATTCAAATTGATTGATTGATTAAGAAAAGGAAAGGAAAAAGAAAACACGAGACAATGTACAAATTGCAACAAAAATTGTTCCTCATAACAAAAGTAAAAGTAAAACTTTCCAAAATCCTAATCGAAAAATCAAAATCCAAAAATGAGAATGAAACTGAGAATGAACCTAATATTTTAACCTAAATAGGGCTAGAAAGACCCCCCGCTAAACCGTTCAAATAATTAAGCAATCACACACTCTAAACAAAATGAAATCACCCAGACAAATCCAATTCCTTTCCAATCAAAACAACATCTTCAACCATCAAAAGGCCAAAAAATCCCTCAGGGCAATTATGTCAGCTGATACATGGCAACATTGAGCTCTATTCCATCTCAATTGATTCCACCCCTTCCTTAGCTTCAGGAAGTGTGGCCTTACTAGGTATCTCTACACACTCAGACACCTTCAATTTAATTGGGGGAGGAAAATGAGCACACTTTTCTTGTTCATACAATTCTTGGTTAGAAGGTAAAGCCTCTGCCACCCCACTCTGCCCGCTACTACCATCTGCTTCCATTTCCACCTCCCCAGCACCATTGGGATCCAAACACAAATTCGGACTCTGTTCTTCCATTTTCTGCTTCTCCTCTACCTCCATCACCAAGTTTGAGCCAACCAGTTCTGAAGGAAAAAAATTCTCCGCCTCCTTTTCCACCTCTTCCTCCTCTTGTTCTTTTTCCTGATCCTCCTTATCTCGTCTCCTTTCTGCCTCACACCAGCACACTGACAATTTAGTTCTGGCTTCCACCAGTTCCTCCTCAAAGACCACTTTTTTTGAATTATAGCTTTCTCTCAACCTTTGACCTTCTTCTGAATGCAGAGAAAACCCCTTTCCATCCATAAAGGCCCTATACTCTCGTTCACACTGTTCTATAGCCTCCTCTACTTCTGCATATACTTCCTTCATTTCATTAGTCAACGCTATCAATTCATTGTCATCCAGAGCTTCACACATTTTTTCCCACCGTCGCATGTCTGTTCCGATTTTTCTCTTTTTCCGTTTCTGTTTCTCAGTATCACGTTTGGAACTCTCAACAGTTTGAGTTTGAGTTTGAGTAACATCCTCACTAACTCCTTCCATACCTTCAGCTTCCCCCTGTTCTGCAAAAAGGGCAAACCTGTTACTCTCAGCCACTCCTATCCTTTTATACACTCCTTGCTGAACAATTCCAGACACATTCTTCTTATGTTTCCTAGACTTCACAGGTTGAAACCCATCCTCTTCCCCTGATACCCTTCTCTCCTCTGATTCATTTGAGAATTTTTCCGCAGAAACCGCGGGGGCCTCCCTCTTGTCGGAATTAAAAAATTCCTCCCGTCCATAAGAGAAATGAGAAAATTTTGATTTCACGAAAAGACCGGGGCATGAACTATTATAAAAAGCCTGTGGACACAACAAATAAGTGTGCCCCATGTCACCACACAAATTACAAACTATCCCTTTTTCACACTGCATTGAATCATGTCCTCGTCCTCCACAAGAAGTACACAACTGGTACGTACAGTTTGCACGCATGTGGTCATACCCCCCACATTGAAAGCAAGCAGGAGGCTGCCCACTATATCTCGTCGTTCCCCTGTCTGCACCAAGAAAGAAATACTTGGGTAAGTGAACAATCTTACTCCTACGGTCCCGTTTTAATGCCACCACTGCCTTATACTCTCCTCCCCATATGCCCCAGTCATTTAACTTTTTTGTGGAGGCATGAGCACTTCACATCTATCTTTCAGCCAAAATTCCACATCATGTTCCGGTATAACCGTAGTCCGAAAAAATATAGTAAGCACCCGAGCTTCCCCTCTAAAGAGCGGGACAATATCAAAATCACTCAGAGGACCCATACCATCCCTTGTAGCTCTCCTAATGTAAACCCAGAATCGCTGAAAGGCCTTTTCCGACTTTAAACATACATCAGTTTCCCTCGAACCAGGAGGGGTGATGACAGCCAGAATATCTTCAGTTGGTACAAGAAGGAAATCTGTTAGGATCGTCCCACAAAAAAATTCGTCTGTTAGTTTATGTGAATCTGCCCCCCTACACCTAAAACGTGTAACGTATCTCTGGCGTGGATCTTTCCCTTCCTCCTCCTTATACCTATTCTCATCACTGTCAAGAAAGGCTTCTAAGAACTTCTCATCTAATAGTCTCTCCTCCTGGTAATTAGTTGTCCTCCTAGGCAATTCTCCCTGATTCCCTTTAGGACCCGATCCCATCTTCTTGTTCCCTCCTCCCTGTCTGGCCACGCGATTATTTCCTCCTACTGCTCCGGCATACGAGATGCCTGGTTTAGTAGGGTTTACTGATTGGGATTTTGCTGATTGAGATTTTGACCCGGCTTCCAAATCTCCTCTTAACCCTATAGTAATCAAATCCTAAGAGGTGTTCCTATCAACATGATCTTTCCCACCAAATACCGGTATATGAGCCAAAACTCTTTTTTGACCCTTACTTTCAACAATATCAACATCCCCAGCCAAAGTACGAGTACTGTCCCCTACTTCCTTAACATTTTCCAAATCTGTAGTACTGTTCTTATCAGATCCTGCCGATATTTTCCTTCTCGTGGATCTCTGAGGAAGTGCCATCTCGTGGCGTCCTGCGTGCCGTCCTTGAATCGCCAGTCCTGTTTCTACTGCAACAGTCTCCAACAGTTGGGGGTTCTCTGATGTAACCTCAGTCCCCACAGTCTGTGACTTTCCCACCGACTCTAAGTCCATAGACTCTCTTTTCTTCATTTGAGGTGACCTTGGGATTTCAGGAGAAAAAGAAAAAACCTCCGAACAGTATCTGGTGTTATCATTCCTCATTCCCCCACCACTGTTTTCACCCTTCCCCAGTTGTCCTTCCACAATCCCAATAGCCATGGAAGAACAAGTTTCTAAAGATTCCATATTTTCACCAACAGCCTTTCCTCCCTCCTCTTCCAAAAATTCAATCCCCGACAACCCCCTTTTCATCCTCTCCTTTCCCCCTTCATTCAAAGATTTAAGACTTAATACAAGTTTAGGATCCAAAATTAGTTCCCTTGAATTCCCTTCCTTTTGATTTCTCATATCCTTTGTACTTATTACTAATGCCCCTCCCCCCATTTCTCCTTTCTGAAATGCCTCACCCGTTTGCGGGGGAACCTGTAAAACAGGTGCCCCCTGCGAAGTATCACCGGCCCGACCATCCACTTTGAGCTGCTCTTTCATCTCCAAGGCACCAGCACCAGACCGAATAGCCTCTTCATCCTCCTTTCTCCTCTGCACCCTTATCTTCATTACGTGCACCGCTGAAGCCAACCATTCAATCCATTCAGTCTTTGTTGCCGATCGAGTAGGCGATGCTGAGGAATCTCTGGTCCAGATATAAAATTCTGCTTCGGTCTCACCTGCTTCCACAGCTCTCCGGATTTGTTTCAGAACGGTCATAAATCCGTCGTCAGTTAACCAGGGGGGGAAGACATCAAACGATGTTCTAGCTTTCCTGCCTATCAAGAGTCTTTCAACTACTTTCAGAGAAATGGATCTAGCCCGCATAACCTTCTCCAAGAATTTTTATCACGTTGCACTGAGAATTTCTGTGTGAAAAACTGTAGAAGGATATCAAGGGCATCATCCAGCTGCTTAATCATAAAATCCTTTGTCCTTTTATCTAACGCTATAGTTGGCACTTCAGTAATTTTAAGGTGATATATCATGAAACCCCAAAATTTCACTAAGTCTATTTTATGCAATACTTCTGGGTTTAAAAAACCCAACCCTTGCAACAAAGGAGCCTTTTTGGCCTCATTCCACTTATCCAGAATTTTTGTCTCTTTACCTGAGAGAGATCTATGCAGCATAGAGTCTGCTGAAGACCTGTCACTAACACCAATTCTGAAAAAATCCCTTGAAAGATCCTTTTTGGTTGGGAAAGATAAAGCTTCAGTCTTTGAAGGCTGTTGTTCACCTTTAGCTTTGTTATGGCAAGGAGACTGAACTGAGGAAAAAAATGGAATTTGCAGTAAATCACTGCAAGAAGCACTCTTTCCCACTGGGACTGCAACATTCTGACATTCTAAACCTTCCAAAAATTGAATACTATCCCCACCACCTATCCCCTTCTCTACTTCAGTGTTCTCAGGGGCAATCTGTCCCAATTTCCTTTTGCTCAGGGCCTTTATTTTTTCTGTCTTTGATTTCAAAACCTGCTCCAAATGGGCTTTCTGGAGAGAGAGTTGCTGGTACTCCTCAGAGTTATCACACTCCTGTTGACATAACATTATATATTCCAAATCTTGTTTTATCTTTTGTGAATCTAAAAGGTCCTTCTGCTTTATGTCAACATCAAAAACCATTTCCATCTCTAGGTCTTCATGAGAAGCAGACTCATTTCTTCCCTTATTTCTCACTCCACTAACCTCCTCTTCCTTTGTCAGCTCTTGTTTACTCTTATCACATAAACTGGGATCCTTGGCAAGTTGTGAAAATGGGTTCTCCATCTCCAAAGAAACATTTAGCACTGCATCATCAGACAAAATTAACAGAACATTGTCTGTCTCACTTTGAGATCTACTAGAAAACAAAACAACATCATCATCCACAAGGGGGTTTAATCCACCCTCCTCTTCTTGACTGTACTGTTTTTCTTCCAAGCCTTTTGTAACAAAAATTTTCTTTAAACATTTCCCCTCTTCTTGGGAACTTAAAGAAAGCAGCTGCTGCTCTGGCATAAACTGCTGTCCCTCATGCAACACTCTTTGGACAGCAAGAGCCTCCAGAGATCTTTCTTAAGCCTCTGTAAATTCTGGGCGTGGCTGCTGAATTTCCACAGTCAAACCTTCTTTTTCCCCTACTTCAAAACTCTCCAAAACATTACTACTCTATTTTCTCATAACTTCCTGCTCTTCAGCAATCTCCAACTCACTGTGGGTGGCTTGTAAAAGAGGAAATAACACAGTCTGACCTGTAACATCCATGGAGGGATCCTCCATTAACTCAGCAGGGACCTGCTCCTTTACAGTATCCTGAAGATTGTCCAGACAGTTTTCAGGTCCCCCCCCAGCCGGGGGGGTTCCATTTCGATCTCCACAGGTGGGGAAGAGTCCCCCCAAATAACAGGCCCCAAAAAACTTCAGGAAAAACAAGTTGAAACAACTATAAAACTGAAAAAGACAGGAGCTCTTCAACTATACGACCGGTCACCAAGGGAGTTAGAATTAGGGTTAGAATTAGGGTTAGAATTAGGGTTAGGGTTAGGGTTAGGGTTAGGGTTAGGGTTAGGGTTAGGGTTAGGGTTAGGGTTAGGGTTAGGAAAATATTTTTTTTTTAGGAAAATAATTTTTATTTATATAAAACTGATAGGATACATAATGCAAAGAAACTTGCAGAATGTGGTAATGCAGTATCCTCAGCACATCCCAACCCTCAGGCCTGAATTAACTGTACAAGCCCTGAGGCCAAAGCAGAACAACCTAAACAGAGCTCCCACCACGCTTTTACGGTGGTAGTCATGCACTAAACAATTTTACATTAACTTACTACAATACTATATTACAATACTACAATATTACTATATGATCCCCATGTAAAATGAACTCTACACTACACTGAAACCCCTCTCTGTTCATAATTTCTACACTAACAGCAGTCGTCATCTTGCGTTGTCTGTGCCATGTTCGTGCGCTGTTCTCAGATTCCAAAGTCAAAAGTCAAAAGTTTCATAAGTTCAACGTCCCGAATAGTCCAAAGGTGGAAACTCGAAAGTTGGAAAGTTGGGTTAGGGTTAGGGTTAGGGTTAGGGTTAGGGTTAGGGTTAGGGTTAGGGAAATAATTTTTTTTTTAGGGAAATAATTTTTTATTTAAATAACCATCCTACAAAACATGGTGTATATTGTATGGTATACATATACCAAAACACCTGCATAGCAAATTACATTAAAAATCATTGATCATTTTACAATATTTTAACATTTTAAACATTTTACACATTTTAAACATTTTACCATTTTACACTTTTCCAATTTTAACCTTTTTACCATTTTTACCATTTTACCATTCCAACATCAAAAATCCTTTATGTATGCAAGTATGCAAGTATGCGTGTGCGTGTTTGTGTCATATCATCCGAACATCCTAACTTTCTAATAATCTAACACTCTAACAAACAACATTTTAACATTCTATCACTATGACATATTTAATTACTTTCTCAAACTTTCTCACACTTTTAACATCTAACAGCTAATATCATACTACTAACATTCTATATTATGATCTATACTCTCTACTCTATTTCCTTAATCTAACTTTATAATCTAACTTTATAATTTATTTATCTTTAATCTCACCCCTTAATCTAGTTCTTTAATCTCTAAATCTTCATCTTTGGTCGTTGATTGTCGTTAATTGTCATTCAATGATTGTTAATTTTCATATTTCTTCATATTTCTTCATATTTCTTCATATTTCTTCATATTCTCATCAAACCAAAATGTCAAGGTATCCAGAGTCAAAGTCAAAGTCAAAGTCAAAGTCTAAATCAAAAAGACCGATACACTGGTACACCACTTTCCCGCCACCAACTCCACCATTTCCTCCAGATGTTTGCTTTTTGTTCAAGTTAATCTTCATTTTCGACCTCTTGTAAAAGGCCTTCTTTCTCCGCCCCTCCCGTTTGCACTGGGAGTGCGGCCGCTCCTTTTGTATCCAAATTAGAAGAATCTGGGGGCATTATGACTTTCCCACCAGGGTCAACCAAACC
This sequence comes from Sphaerodactylus townsendi, assembly GCF_021028975.2. Classification (NCBI taxonomy): domain Eukaryota; kingdom Metazoa; phylum Chordata; class Lepidosauria; order Squamata; family Sphaerodactylidae; genus Sphaerodactylus; species Sphaerodactylus townsendi. Next base: position 10,098 of record NW_025950352.1, on the reverse strand, counting down.
CCCAAGTACTCTCTTATCTGCACTTCCTCCTTTACTTACAATTTGAGGTGGACTCAAAACAACTGTTTCTTGCAATTCCTCTTCCTTGCACACAACTCCTTCTTGAGTCAACACTATGTTTGTTACTATTTGTCTTAGGACTACAAAACCAAAGGAAAAACTTGATTTGCCTTTCTTTTATTCTGAAGTTGACGTTGTTCCTTAGGTTCTTCTAATTGTCGCAAATTGTCTTGTTTTTGATTTTCTTGGTTTTCTTGTTCTCGTCTCATTTCTTCATTTACATCTACCTTATATTTCCTTTTATATCCTCTTGGGCTCTTTTTCTTACTTGAGCTCTGTCCCAAGTGTTCATTTCTCACCCCCGTTTCTCCCTCATCTATGTGCTCCATCTGCTCATCTTCCTCTTCACTATTCCCTTCCTCACTGCTCATTTCCTTGTCTTGTTGGAGAACTGTGTATCTGTTACTTCTACTACCTTGTTTTTGTCCTCTATAAGTAACTTGTGTCATATATTCTTTTCCTGCTCTCCTCCTTCGTCTTACTACATCCCATTGCTGTTCTGTCGGTTCTTCTGTATTTTGCAAATCAGACTCTTGGTCATGTTCTCTTTCTCGATTTTTTTCCTTCCTTCCGTCTCTCTTTGTCTAGTTTCTACTCTCCGACGTTCAGCCTCTTTTTGTTTTCTGAATTCTTGTTCTCTTTGCCACCTTCGTGCACACTCTTCCTTCCATTCCCTTTGGTATGTTTCTGCATCAATAGTGTTCCTGTAACTTTCAGGGCACCATCTATATGGGTGCCCCTCTTTCCCACACAAACTGCAACATACCGGTCTATTACAATTTACTGTACTATGCCCCTTCACTCCACATTTGGAGCAAAGGCGAATCATACAATCTCTTCGAAGATGACCATAGTCTCCACACAAAAAACACGCCGGAGGTTGTCCACTGTACCTCAATACGAAGTCGTTCTCCTCCCACAAACACATATTTCGGTAGATGTCTGACTCTGCCTTCAGGCGTTCTATCCAATCCCATCACTAGGCGATATTCGCAAGTCCATATTCCAAATTCGTCTCTCCGCTTTTGAGGTTCCGATAACACTTTCCCTTCTCTTGCCAATCGTCTCCGGATATCCTGTTTTGGCACGTCTCCAGAACGCAGGTATACTGTTACCACTCTAGTTTCTCCCCTATAAAGAGGTTGTAATTCAATGTCATTAAAAATTCGGTCTCCTACACGTTGGTTTTCCGGCATTCCATCCCAAAAGGTTTGATATTGGCTATTTCTGTTTCTAATATAATATCCGCTTCTTTACTTCCTGGAGGGATACTAACAGCCCCAGAAGAACCTCAAGATATCTTCTATTTTATTGAGAAGAAATTCTCCTACAAAGTGCTCTCGCGAAAGAAAGTGCTCTGCGTGTTGTCCTTTATAACGCACACGAATCACATAGTATAACAAGCTGCTGTTGGATAGAAGATATTTCTTCTGGTATTGTTTTATAATATGCCTCCAGCATTTGCTCATCTTCTGTCATATCTTTTTGTGTGTATCTTTGCTGTTGTCTGATATTTCCATCTTTTTGACCACTTCCAGCAGCCTGCGCATACGATTTCTGAGAAAAGTCCGTTTTCCTTCTTGCACCTTCTCTTTCTTGCGATGTTTGTAAAGTCTTATTTATAATTTCTTGTTCTGTACTATCTCCCTCTCGTTCCTTATTAGCATCTTTTTTCTGATATTCCAACAATTGACACGCTAAACTTCTCCTTACCGGACTCACAGCCGGATCACGTGCAACTGCCGCCAAAGCTGACTCCGTATTCTGACACGTCACTCTGGCCCAAGCAGCCTTTATACCACATTGTTGAACATGATCAGTACTTTGTTCGTCTTCTCCGCTCACTATTTCTTTTCTACTGGCCGATTGTATTTCACCAAAAATATGGGCGTGCTCAGTTTCCTGGCCCGCTCCTTTTGGCTGTTCTTCATCACCCTTGTCATCCTTAGTTGAACGTGCTGTATGTATGTGTCGATCTTCTAAGGTCATAGTGGTGTCAGTATTGGTATTCGTGGTACTACCAGTGTTAACGGTGTTCAAAAGTTCAGCGGTCAAAGCATCATCATTCAAAATGTCCTTAGTCTCTTTTTGTTGTTCAATAATTGGTTGTTGCCTTTGCCGTTGTCCTGTTGTCTGTCGTTTTCCAACATCATCTTCATTCTCCCTTACCTGTTCTATTATGTTACTTGCCGATGCTGTTCGAATGTGTTTTTGGAGAGCCCCATGAGTGTAGGTTTCCTGTAACTGTCCCTGATATATATCTACTCCCCCTTTCTTTAGGTAGCTCTTAGGTGATTGGTCGTAAGTCCGGGTCTCCTAATCCTGACATGAACGCCACCCTGTAAGTGAGTGCTGGAACGCACTCACTTGACCAACTTCTGAAGTATCAAGTCATCCATATTAATGTCTAGTCAATTGGTTTGATTTTCACAATCTGCTTTCACTTTAACACTAGTCAGCACTGCGGCCTCAGAAGGATTTAAAACAACATCATCATCACAATATCTATCCTTGACAATTTCCACCTCTCCCATCCCTTTGCCGTCTAAAGTCTTACCATATTTTTGTTTTTGTTTTATCTCTTGCCATGGTGGTACCATCCAATAATCCTCTATTCCAAATTCTCTCTGTACTTGGTCTCCCCAAGATCTTCCTTCCTTTTCCTCATTTCCTGACTCCTTTTCACTACCGGTGGATGATATTGTAATTACTTTACTATCTCTACTCCTGTCTCTGTACTCATACCATACCTTATCTTTATCTCCACTCTTACATGTTCCCTTTTGTTCCCTTTCCTTTTCACTTCCACTCCCACTCCCACTCTTACTCTGATCACTATAATCCTCTCCCAAATATTGTTTTCCCAGCGTCTTTAATTTAGTCCCTTCCTTCATCCCACTTCCCTCTTTTTGAGCCCCAAATTGAATTTTTTGAAATTCTTTCCCCTTATGTTGTTGCACCTCACCACCAGATTTTTTCCTTACATCCATACGCCTTTTCCTTCGTAGTCGCAACAATGAAATGATTTGAACCATCCACTGTGTCCATTCTTCTTCTGGAATGCCTCCTTGAATATCTTCATCGGGCCTACGATTAAAAAAGACCCATGGCGTCGCCCCTTCCTCTCCTGCCCGAATCATCTCCTGAATGTCTTTAATAAGCTGTCCTTCCTCCAGCCACTCCGGTGGTGGCTTTGGTCCAGATCGTGGTCGCCTTGCAATTAAAAACCTCTCTACTAATGCCAATGTCAAAGATCTTGCTTCACAAATTCGTTTAAAGGCCTTCCCTTCCCCTACTTGACCTACACAAGCTTTCAGAACCAATGACCTTGCTTTTGTCAACATATTCCACAGAGCTCCTTGACCATGCGCTGTCAATTTCGATGTTGGTACCGATGTCAATTTTAACCTTGCAACTAAAAAGCCCCATAATTTCAATAAACCTCTATATTCTTGTTCTTCTTGTTCCTTTGGCAATAAAATATTCTCTACCTCTTGTTGTCCTGCCCGAAGTTGCTCACTCCATTGATTCAAAATGTTAGCTTCCCTAGAAATAGCCCCTGGTGAGTGCTTTCGTCGTGCAATATTTTTCTTTTTATTTTCCTTTTTCTGCAAAGAAGTCATACTTTCCCCTTCACTCCCCTCACCAATATCTATGTCTGCATTTGTTAACATACCCTCTGAATCTTGTGTTGACTCTTTAAATAATTCCTCTTCCCCCCACCACCATGGGGTTTCTACTTCTTTCTCTATCTCTTCAACTCCTTTCAGTCCTTCATTTTCATTTTGTGTTTTACACATCTCTTCAGGTATATTCAACAAATTTCCTAAGTCAACCATTTCTTCACTTTTCCTTTCTTGTCCTTCTTGAATCTGCTGTTGCTGGGTTCCCCCTTCACTTATAACATTCTCTATTTCTTTCCCCAACATTTCTCCTTCTATAAATGTCTTTTCTTGAATCACCATTTCAATTTTTCCTTCTCCATCTGTTTCCATGACCCCTGAAATGTGGGCTCCCCCACCCTCCAGGTCCACTAAAATATCTTCGTTTTTCTTCTGTTTCTGATTACCCTTTAAAACCTGCAATTGTTCCAATTGAACTACTCTTTCCTTTTCAATCTCCTGATCTCCATCATCAGCACTCACCCAATCTTCTTCTTTGTCTTCCAGCTCTTGAAACTCCACAACATCCTGAGATTCCATTTGCAATTCTTTTCCTTTCTGCTTAGGCACAAAAGGGGCTTCTCTGCCATGAGACTTTTTCTCTCCCTTTTTCCATTTTTTGGGGGGCTTCATGGCATCCCCCTTTCCCCCCTTTTCAGGGGTACCTGTGGCTTCCACTTTTTAAGCTTTTTTCCCAACTCTCCAGGCAAAAAACGAAGAAAAATCAAAGAAAAACAAGGAAAAAAGCAAGAGGTCACAAAAACACAACCACTCCCTTCAAAGGTTAGGGTAAGGGTAAGGGTAAGGGTAAGGGTAAGGGTTAGGGTAGGTTAGGGTTAGGGTAGGTTAGGGTTAGGGTTAGGGTTAGGGTTAGGGTTAGGGTTAGGGTTAGGGTTAGGGTTAGGGTTAGGGTTAGGGTTAGGGTTAGGGTTAGGAAAATAAATTTTTAGGAAAATAAATTTTTATTTGTATAATTCCATCCTACAAAATTCTCAATACAATAAGAACAAACATCACAACTTTCAACCAATTTCAAAACTAAAAATTCAACACCAATTCCAATTAACTAACTCGAACCCAGAACCACACTTTTACGGTGGCCTGTTAACTCTAAATATATTTCAACCATTCTTAAACCCGGGCGGGGCAAAACTGTCTTACTGAATTGTTAATGTAAATGTAAAAGTAAATGTAAATGTGTGTACTGTACTACTCTCTATTATTATACTTAATTATACGAAATTATTATCATACTATTATTATACTATTATACTAAAACCCTTGTTATCTAACTAACAAAACCCCACAATTATTATAATATACATTAAGATATACATTAAAATCCCAAAACCCACCAGTGCCATCAAGGCATGAATTGTCTCAGTTAGAGTTCAAATTTAGTCCAAATGACAATTCGAATGAAGATCCGTATGAAAAATGAAACAAAAGTCTGAAATGAAGCAATTGTCCTTTAGATCCTTTATCGTCTTGCATGGGGTATAGTCTATTGTTTTGAACATATTCACTAATGGTAGAGTCCGCTCAAGAGTCCAAAAGTCCCAAATTGTCTAATACGAAATTTAAATTCAACACTTGAAATTCAAAATTCTAAATTCTAAACATTCGAACATTCTTCAAAACATTCAAAACGTTCTTCTATCCCCTCCAAACCCCCCATAACCCCAAACACTACAGAATCCCATTTATTCAAATTGTTCATTAGTCAAGTCACTGTCCGAAATTCTTCAAATTCTTCGATTTAAAGTTCTATAATTTAACAAAACAATGTATCTTGTAATCTTCGTTTCTTCCCTTCTACCAGCCATTCTTCTTCTATCACCAGAAGTGGCAGAAAATTAATGTTTTGTAATCCTAGTTAGATAACAATAACAAACAGTCAAATCTATGAAAGAACCAAAGTTTACTCATTGCCAGGGACTTTATCTGTATCCGTCCCTCCTGTTGGAAGTGGCAGGAGCACGGCTGTTTCTACGTGTAAGGAATCAGGAAGTTTCCTACTTGAGGAGTCGGGAGGATCAGGAAGGGGGGGTTGTGGAGGAGGGATCTGTTTGGGTAATTGTACAGCACCAGGAGTAACTTCAGGAACAATAGGCTTCTTCGATTGCAAAAGGCCTTCTCCTCTGTCTTCTGATTGTGAAGCGACAGTTAAGTCCTTTGGAACTTGTCTACTGCCCTCATCCGCACCCTTTTCAACAACAACCTTTTTTGCAGAATTTCCATTGTTTTCCAAACTCCTGTGCTCTATTTCCATTTCGTTGTCTTCAACACGTATTTTTCGTTTTTGAACAGTAGTATTTCTTTGTTTCCCCCTTGTATCTGTTTGGCCCTTCCATTCCATTTCCTCCTCGCTCTCTCTGAACTCACACACTAATTCCCTAGCTTCTCTCTCCTCAAAGGTGTCCCTCGAGTCAGCCAAGGTCAACGAGGTTGCCGCCTCCTCGCTTTCATGCTGAAGTACGGCATACCTGTTGCGTATACGTTGCTGCTTTGGTCTGGCTCCCAAATCTGTTGGTTTTTTCTTATGACTGACTTTTGTCCAACCGGTATCGTCCGTTATTTCCATACCACTACGATCAATGGAGTTTCGTTCTTCTTCAGCAAGCTTTTGTTCCCACCTCCTGTGCCCCCTCTCCAGTCTAATTGCCATTCTCTGATGTCTCGCTTCAGTTTCCCTTTGAACCTCTGCTGCCCTTTTGGACCATCTCTCTTGTTCTTTTTCCCATTGGGCTAGAAAACGTTCCGGGTCAAACAAATTTTTCCAGCTCTGCGGACACCAACGATATGGGTGACCCTCTTCATCACATAAACTGCAACGGATCAACTTCTCGCATTCTACGGCCTTGTGTCCTCTACCTCCACATTTAGAGCACATCTGCGACGTACAGTCCCGTCTTAAGTGATTGTAAGCACCACAGAGGAAACAGGCTGGAGGCTGTCCATTATACCTGAGAGTCGCCCTCTCTCCTCCCATAAAAAAGTATCTAGGGAGATGTCTCAATTTGCCTTCCATAGTCCGTTCCAATGCCATCACTAGCTTAAATTCACAAGTCCAGATTCCAAAGCCATCTCTTTTTTCAAAGGGGCCCGCAAGAATTTTCCCTTCTCTAGACAGGCGAAGAGCGATGTCCTCTTTAGGCACTTTTCCTGATCTTAAATAAACAGTCACAACTTTGGTTTCCCCTGTAAAGAGAGGCTGTATGTCCAAGTTTTGAAAAAGCTTGTCTCCCGCTCTCTGAGCTGCTTTACACTTTTCCCAAAATGCATAATACATCGCCTCCGATTTGAAGATCACGTCTGCCTCAGCCATACCAGGTGGCATGCTGACCGCCTTTACAGCTCCAGGAGGGACATCCATTTTTTGGATGAGAAAATCTCCAACAAAATAGTCTCTGGACATAAAGGGGTCTTCAGGCGAACCTCCATACTTAATACGGATGACTAACTGTTTGTCCTCATCCGATTGGTCAGAAGCAGATGCTGAAGTAAAGTAATTTCTTAACAGCTCCTCATCCTCAATTCGATCGCGTGAACTTGATTTATTTGGAAAAAACAAGAAGGGTTTCTTTGGACCACTCGGTTGTGCCCCTCTGGCTGCTTGAGCGTAAGACAACGGCCTCACATCGGCTGCCGCTTTGTCTGTAGCATGTGTTAGAACACGTTTCGAAGAGTTGTCACGCTGGCTGGCTGGTAGAAGTTGCGGCGGGCTGTGTTGGTCAACTGCAGTTGCCCCTATTGTCCCTCCCTGCTCTAAAAGTACAGTCATGTCAGAAAAACCACGTGTAGGTGTGCATTGACGAGCTTCCTGTGTGATCATAACCTGCTCTTTAGATGTGCCTTGGCAACCCTGAGACGTAAGACGTCCCATTCCAGAAGCATCCGAAGATGTCCCCGGGGATGGTTCGAATGTGTTCGGAAGCTCATCGAGCGGCCGGTCCGGCCCAGGTACAGAGACCCCGGCGGGAGCGTCGCCCATAACGTGTCCTGCGTGCATACTATTTACCCCGCCCATTGTCGAATCCTGAAGTTGGTTTGACTCAGCAACACCGATCTCATGGTCCCTTCTAGGCGAAGCAGATACAGCTGTACCATGAGCAGAATGCTCCACATCTGGTCCACGTCACTGATTGGCCGAAAGAAGCTGAGATTTTCCTTTCCCTTTAGTTACACCCTGACACCTTTGTTCTTTCAACTTTTGTCTTCGTAACTTCAACCACGATATCAGGTTTGTGAGCCATTGATCCCATTCTTCTTTGGAAAGGATTCCTTGATCATCCTGGCTATCTGAAAAAGAGAAGCACACACGGGGCTCCCTCCCTCCTTCACCTACCCTTTGCATCTCCTGCAAGTCTTTTATCAGTTGAGTTTCCTCTAGCCACGCAGGTATCTGAACCGGACCTGATCTAGGTTTCCTAGAAACCAAAAGTCTTTCTATGGCTGCCAAAGTAATTCCTTTGGCCTCTTCCACCCTTTGGTCTTTCTGGTTATCATCAATTTTCCCTTGAAATATTTTCAGAATAATGTATCTCGCCTTATTCAAAAGCTCCCAATATTTTTCTTGTCTGAAGACTTTCAAATTCCCTACTGGGCCTGATTGTACTTTCAATTTGGAGACCAAAAACCCCCATAACTTCAGCAAGTCCTTCTGCTCAAAATGAGCAGGCAACACTATAGACTGCACTTCAGGCAATCCTCCTGCTAATTGCATTGCCCATTGTTTTAAAATCCCAGTTTCTCTTGACTGATATTCGCCAGTAACAGCACTCTGCTGCTTTCTCTGTTCTTTACTTCCACCTCCCAAAAGTCCTTGGGAACCTTGAGAGCTCCTTAGAGCATCTTCATCTGATCCTGAACTAAAAAATCCCACTATTTCTGTGCTGTACTGCTTTTCTACATCACTACCCTCTTCATCTGCCCACCACCACATCCAATCTTTTGTTTTAGAATCTTCCAATTTCTCAAAATCACTTCCCAAAGGTTGCACAACTTTACTGACACCTTCACATGAAATTTCAGAATTTTCCTCCATTTGATCTCTACCCTTACTGTCCAATTTCTTTTCCACAGTAATATCAGTAGAAAATTTCTGTTTTTCCAGCTGTGGGGCAACTCCACCCTCCACCTGTACTGTAGAATCCCTGTCAGTACCAGATAAAAGAGAATTATCCCCTGTATTCTTTTTATTTTCCCTTTCAGCCTCACACAGTAAAATAATTTCAGAAAAGGGTACAACTGACTTTTGTTGCACACTATCATGCAAAGTTAACTGAGAATTTTTGCAAGCATTGCCTTGTATGGGCATAACTGGCTGTTGGGAACTCCCCTGCCTGGGCTGCTCTGACTGCAGACTCTCAGGAGCCGGGTCTGAAAGGGTGGGGCACTCATTTCCTTTTATGGGCATGGCTGCTTGCTGTTGCAAACTCTCTGTGGAAAGCAACTCAGAAGTTTTGCAATTATTTCCTTTTATGGGCAAAGAGGCTTGTGGCTGGCTAGCTATCTGAAACCCTTCAGAAAATTCCTCTTCTATGAGGGTTTTCTCTTCAAAACTGGTATTTACCTCATCTTGCCCCTTTTTATCTTCCCCTCCTACCTTTTTATCTCTATTTCCCCCTTCTTTAAAAGGTTTTTCCTTTTGTTTCTGCTCTAACTGTTCTCCCCCACTGGAACTAGTACTTACATTTCCTTTCTCAATGCATGTAGAAAATCCTCCTTCTCCCTTTCCCTCTGTACTTTCTTCATCAGAACTTAGACAAATGGAAGATTGTTGATCATCTTCATCCTCTTCATCTATTTCTGAACGATCCATATCTGTCTCCACACTCTCTTCTTCTGCTTCCTCAACATCAGGCTCCAGCCGGTCATCATGGCTGCCAGAAGAAAATTTTTCTTCCTCTTCAAAGTAGATTTTGCTTTCTTTTTTCCTTTTTCTTGGATCTTTTTGGGGGGAAAAGTCACCCCCCCTCTTCACCCCCGCAGGGGCTACTGAATCCTCCACTTTGGTGGATCGGTTGTCCCTTTTTTCTTCCAAAATCAAAGAAAGATGCAGGAGCTCCACCAAAACACGTCTTCCCTCTCCCAAGTCAAGGTTAGGGTTAGGGTTAGGGTTAGGGTTAGGGTTAGGGTTAGGGTTAGGGTTAGGTTAGGGTTAGGTTAGGGTTAGGGTTAGGGTTAGGGTTAGGAAAATAAAGTTTTTTAGGAAAATAAAGTTTTTTTATTAGAACAAACCTTTCTACATACCAACATCATAAACTGTTAATGCGAGGTAATACAAATATTACAGAGATTACAAATTCAAAATAATATAAAATAACATGTTTGTACAAACACCCCAAAAATTTCTACTAACATATTTTGCAGC
>NW_025950351.1:0-15855 GCF_021028975.2 Sphaerodactylus townsendi | reverse complement strand
ACCCACAAAGACCTATGAAGCACATAGGCCTCAGCTGTACTAAGCCCACAACTGTCCATCCTCCTAACTTATATCAGTGGTAGATCCAAAAATTTTAAGAACAGGTTCCGATGGTGGTGGGATTCAAACAGTGGTAGCCACCACACACACGCACCTCCAGTCCCTATTGGGCAGGGAGGTTGCTTTAGTAACCCCTTCTTGGCACTCAGAAAAAATTAGTAACCGCTTCTAGAGAAGTGGTGAGAACTGGTTGGATCCCACCTCTGCCCCTTATACCTGAGACCCTCCACCTCTATCTGTACCCAGAAAGACCTATGAAGCACACAGGCCTCAGCTGGCACTAAGCCCACAGCTATCCATCCATGTAGCCCCATTACACCTGAGACCCTCCACCTCTATCTTTACCTAAAAAGACCTATGAAGCACACAGGCCTCAGCTGGCACTAAGCCAACAGCTATCCATTCTCCTAGCCCCATGGTGGTGAACCTTTGGCACTCCAGATGTTATGGACTACAATTCCCATCAGCCACTGCCAGCATGGCCAATTGGAGTGCCAAAGGTTAAGCCACCTAGCCCCATTACACCTGAGACCCTCCACCTATATCTGTACCTACAAAGACCTAGGAAGCACACAGACCTCAGCTGTACTGAGCCCACAGCTATCAATCCTCCTAGCCCCATTACACCTCAGACCCTCCAACTGTAACTTAAACACAAAGACCTATGAAGCACACAGATTTCAGCTGGCACTAAGCCCACAGCTATCCATTCTCCTAGCCCAGGGGTGAGGAACCTTTCTCACCCAAAGAGCCATTTGGACCCGTTTTCCACAGAAAAGAAAACGCTTGGGAGCCGCAAATGCTTTTTTGACATTTAAGATGGTGCACTGAATGTGATTCAAAATGCAGAATGGGTGTGAGGCAGAACTCCCTGTATTGTTTATCTCTGATATTTAAAAAAACAAAACAAAACAAAATCTTTTTTTGCAGGGATTCCCTAGTCTGCAGCCCTCGGTAAGATCCATTTGGTATAAGTGACCTGACCAAAGGTGATTGCAGCGGTTTACAAACAGATAACTGGACCCCCAAGTCTGCCCACCGATTTCACATCCCCCTTCTTCTCTCTGCTACGGCCCCATATGTCCTCTCCTCCGGGCTGGCAGCCTCCTTCTCCACGCGCTGGCCTGGATATGCTCAGCTCCAGCCTTAGCGCATCATACCCCCAGGACCCACATTTCTGACCTATTCGCCCAAAGCCTCCATCACCACCAGCAGCAGGGCTCAGTGCCCTTGGAAAGCCTGCCTGATCTTGGTGGAAGAGACCGGCTGCTCTGATCCAAACAGGACACAGCCAAATTCTGGGGAGAGGGGAAGGCGATTCCGGGTCTGTAGCCATGGGGGGAGCCGAGCGGAAGGCTGAGATTTCCCACCGCTCGACTCCCTGCTGCTTCGCTTAAATGCCAGCACAGCTATTGTCCAGAATCTCCTTGATTTTTATTTCACTTTTGTCAAAGGCGCCATGCCAAAGCCTCCTGCACCGCCCCCCCTTTCTCCTTCTCTTCCCGGATCTCCACCTTAGGCCTGCCTCGACACTCCTCCTGGTAGGTCTCCTCCCCCTGCCTCCGGCTCCAATAACCCAGATCCTGCGGGGCCAGCATGCGTTGCTGCAGGCGGTGCCCCCCCTCTAGAGCTCCCGCCAATCTCTATGCCACGCATGGCCTCCCGACTCTGGGGCTCCACAGAGACCACCGGGGCTTTTCTCTGGGCCGGGGCCTCGGCTCCTCCCCGAGTCGGCTGCTTGCTGCAATGAATGGAAGCGCCGCCATCACAATGTCTATCTTTACCTTACGCCCCTCACCGAGGCAGCGCCGCGGCTCCTCCTGGCAGATCGCAGCAGCAGCGGTAGCAACAGAGTGCGCACTGGGCCTGGGCTCAACAACCAAACTGCGCCCACCTCCGCTGGCCCGTTTTATCTCCTCCTCCCCGCACCAGACTGGTGAAGGTTGGTCGGTTGACGGGGGACTGTCAAGGCCTGGTGATTGGCAGCGGCCGCGGCTCCCCCCACTCCTCATTGGCTGACCAGCCACGGAGCCGCGGAACATGACCTGGCGACAAAAGAGCCGCATCGCGGAACTCTGGGATTGCAGGAGCCGAGCCCTGTCCTAGCCCCATTATGTGTCAGGACAGATGTCCAGGACAGAAGCGAGAAAGAACCAACACCAGAACAGCTCGAATTTTATTATGGCTGTTCAGTTACAATAACCCTTTTGGCCAAAGGTCCTGAGGCAAAACGCAAGCTGTATCATTAGCGCTTCGAGTTTTCCACGACGCTTCCTCCAGCAAAGCGGACTTCAGCCTCAAGCAGGCAGCCGGAGCTTTCTCCCATGCACAAGCATTCCGTTGTTGACTGATGAGGATTCTGTGTATCACAGCCCTGAAAAAACCTCTCCCTCCATCACCCAACTCTCTGTTCCTATACTGGCTTGGGGGGAGGCTGCACCGTATTAGGCCTCAGACACCCGACTTCGGCGTCTGCCAGTTATGCCCCATGAACCAGATGCTCCAGCAGACCTTGGGGCCTGTGATGGGAAGACACCAGTTTCAATTACCACGGTATAACACCACCAGATAACTGCGCACAAACACACAATTCGTTTTGCCACCTCTCCCAGAACATGCACCTCTCCCAGATGCAATAGATGCAATTAGAAGGGGCTGGCTTTCACATCCGATCTCTCGCAACACAACTCCCCTGAATACATCTCTAATTGGGCACCGGAAGCAAAGCTGACTCACTCCCCTGAGTCTGGACATATATTAGAAGCTGTTGTGTTCATGACCTCATTTTACACTATGGGCTTATCAAACGAAGACGAAGCTCAGAGCTTCGGTCAGGATAATTATGATTATCATTATTCATTGAATTGACTTGCTATCCATTCCCATCCAAGATGTGCTCGGGAAGAAAGAGACATAGAAAGAGAGGGAGAGAGACAGACACATATACAGCACAGAGAAAAATAGATACGACACAGATCTCATTAGACTGGGGGAGAGAAAAAGAGACACACCCTTGAACGTTTTGCTATGAATCCTCCAGAGACCTTTTCATCATTGCTCAGGGGAAAAATATTTCAAAGCGTCTGGATATTTTTAAAGACTTTCACTGGATTTGGTTTGCCATTCTGAGTGGGCTGACCAAATGTTCTGTGAAGTTGCTTGGTTTGGCGACAAAAGACAAAATAGCCACTTTTGGTCAGTCATTTCCAGGTAAAACCTAAGGAGAATTTTAGCTCTGAAGTTTGTGTCTCTTCACCACACTTACTCATTGGATGGAATACACAGAACTTTGTTCAAATACACTGCAGGAATACCACAAGCGAAGCCAAAAGACACAGCCGGACACTGCATTTCCCTCACAATAGCCAAGGCTGCATAAACCGGCCAACAAGAGCAACAAGACCGAGAGACTTGAGATTTATTGCAGTTTAGCAGCCTATTTTTTGTGAGAGTGTTAAAGAAAAGCAACAAAGAGGTTTCCTAAAAGGCTCCTCTTGGTTGCCTGCTATCCTGTAGTAAACCCTTGACTTCCATGGCAGAGCTGTCCAGCGCCTCCTACTTATAATGGGCCGGATGGGCCAGAAGGGAATAAGGGGATCCTTCTGCATTCATCTGGGGGGATTCTGTGAACTTTCCAAAGCGCTCAGAGCAGAGGTACGCACTGGAAACCTGACTTCCTCCAACCTTGCTGTATTTATGGGGCAGAAATGCTAGAAGACTGGTCGTTCTATTACTTACAGAGATCAATACCTAGCAGCTTAGGAGCAGCAGTGGCGAAGGAGGTTAAGAGCTTTCGTTATTATCTAATCTGGAGGAACTGGGTTTGATTCCTGCTCTGCCGCCTTCTGAAGCTGTGGGAGGCTTATCTGGGGAGATTAGCCTGTACACTCCCATACCTACGCCAGCTGGGTGACCTTTTGGGCTGAGTCACAGCTTCTCGGAGCTCTCAGCCCACCCCAAATCTAACTCACCAGGGTGTTTGTTGTGAGGGAGAAGGGCAAGTTGAGATTGTAAGCCCTTTGAGTCTCCTGCAGGGAGAGAAAGGGGGGATATAAATCCAAACTCTTCTTCTTCTTCTTCTTATACCATGTAACCTCTCACCTCAATAACAAAGCATGATGACCTGTGGAAGCTTCAGCATGTAAGCAATCTCAGACCTCATTTATACCAAGAACAAAAGACCAGGTCACCGCAGTGAATCAACCTTTCCGGACGCTTACCACATATCTTCCTGGCGCTTCATAGAAAGAGAAGACGAGGCCGCAGCTCTTACACACATGATTCAAGGTTAATTCTGGCTGCTTTTAAATCAGGGAAAGGGACCGTGGTTCTTATCGAGCCCCCTCGAACAGCAGCATAAAATAAATCTTTAGTCTCAGGGCAGGATTTCTACTGTGATAACAGCCCAACAGTTTTGATTTTAGGGCGTGTGTTTACATCCTTTTCCTAGCTCCAACCCAGCATTCTCCTTCTCATTTAACTTCTTACAGGGCAAATTCTCAAAGTTCGGATTAGGAATGTGTTTTTCAAAAGGGTATATAGAAAACAAGGTTTTCGGTGTAGTCTCCTCTGTGCCAATTTCTTCTTTCCTACACTCTTCGTGGCTAGACAGGAAAACTACTGGGCACTCATAAATGTAGCAGGGAAAAAAGTAGAGGTTGGGGAAGAGGTGTAATGGGAAGGTGCATCCCTTATCAGACAGCCGGTTTGTTGTTCTTCACATAAGACTCAAACAGGGGACATTACTAAACGTACATTAATAGAGAGAGGTGTTTCCTGCTGGGGACTTGGATTGAACTAGCACGTCCATCGATGAAGTGCAAGCTTCTCCCATTGCGTTCATATATATAGACAGTGCACTCCAGAGATACCTATGCACACATCTGCTGGGGACTCAGATATAACCAGTCTACTATAAGGACTCACGTTATTCCTAAAGACTGTGCAAACTTCTCACAACAGAGGGAGAAGCTGTCATCTTTACAATTGGGAGGTCGGGAAAAAAGCCCTCCCCCTTATTGATGTTACCCCTGGAAGTGGAAGACACGGGCCTCATTCAATAACCCTTATCATAGAGCAGGTTTGTCTCTTCACATAAGACTAAACAGGGCTATTATAAAATGAACGGGAGTATAATACCTAATACAATCATTTTTTGTGCATAAAATAGTTGGAGCTCCTGACCGCATACCTTATGCTGTACTCTGTCTAGGGAGGCAGGTAAAGACACCTTCAACAATTACTAAGGGGCATGGCTAGTTACTCATAAATTCCAGGCTCGGCCTGTGTTTCCCAGTCCCGATACCCAATAGCCTCACCTAACTTTTCCTTCCCTCAGCTTCCAGGCGTCCAGGTGGTGGCATCTGGCTGGAAACAAAAAATACTTTCTCTGGGATTCCCTCCAAATGTGTTATATGCTTCTGAAATCTCATTTTTCAACCAAAAGACTGGGTTTCTATATCCAAGAATGTCAAACCCTGCAGGACAAAGGTGGTCGAAGCAATCAAATTCCCCTCCAGCCTACCAACATTAAATTTGAAATTTGAATCAGACAGCAGATTATTAGTTCCTACTTCTTCTGACCCTACCCAGAGGCGATGGCAATTACCAAGGGCACGTCATAACTCTTTCCCCTCTTCAATATTACAAGGGAGGGTCACTCAGTCCGCTTCCAACAAGACAGAAGAGCGTCCTCAGTGTAATACATTCTATGGAACACATTCTGCTTTATTGTTCTAAATACAAAGGGGCTTAGGGACCAATTTTTTCTCTCTGTTCCTGTAAAAGTCTCAAGGTGAGTAATTGATACACCTGTGAGGGTCATATTCTTATTAAATAATTCTTCCCCTTTCATCGTAGACCCCTGCAGCCAAATTTCTCATGGGAGAACATAAGAACTGAAGCCTGCCGGATGAGCACCAGAGTCCATCTAATCCAGCACTCTGCTACTTGCAGCGGCCCCCCCAGATGCCTTAGGGAGCTCACCCGCGGGATGCGAAGCTTAACAGCCTTCTGCCACCATTGCTCCCGAAAGCACCCAATCTCAGATCAAGGAAGATCAAGATGGTTAGCCATATAGATACAAATGGAATAATGTTCTTCCACACTGGTCGGCTTCTCGGTGATGGGAAATTGTTGTTTGATGTGATTTGGTTTGTGAACGTCTGGTCTTTCCCCTTTTCTTTTTAATGCCTAATAAAGGTTTCTTGAGTCAAACTAGTGTGTATTTATAATGTGCAGGAAAAGCTTCTCCCATAGGGTTCTATGTATATAGACAGTACTTTCAGGAGATGCTACTGCGAGGTACACCTATTGTGGACAGATATAATTAGTGTTCATAGAGATGGCGTGGACTCACATCATCATCCTAGAATTCCCATGCAAATCTTTTCCCCAGAGAGGAGAAGTGTCACTTTTACAGCTGAGACTCAGGTAAAAAACCCTCCCCCCTTATTCATCTCACCCATGTGTCAAAGACATCAGTCTCATCTCAATAAGCACACAATCAGAAAGCGTATCTAGAGCAAAACTGAGTGTATGAGGAACCTGAAAGGACCAGACTTAAAAGTAACTGTAACAGTTCTTTTATATTTCTTAAACTTCCACGATGCACAATACAGGGAAATGCAGACTCTTGACCTTTCCCCACCAGACCAGCTGCTTTTACGAGCTTCTCTGACCCCCGCCCAGCAGCACAAAAGTAAATACCCCCAAAACTCCAACCTCCAATGTAGGTTCTCATGTGAACAGAAAGTAAGTACAGCTCCCCACATGCATATAGTAAGCACAGATAGACAGCAAGGTTAGCGATAATAGAAATCCTGGGAACGTGTAAGGAATTCCATAGAGTTGCAGAAATAAAAGGCTCTTTGGTGTGAAAAAAGACCGTTTGATTCAGACATCTTAGGAAAGCTCAAGTACACGCAGTGGCAGGAATGACACTTCCGCCAGAAGCACAGGATTTATAACTCTATTCATCCCATCCCCCCTTCCTGCTTCCCATGGGAACGCGAGACCTCATCTCCCGCGCAAGAGAGATAAAGTCTCGCCCGATGAAGCTATGGCCCATCGCCTGGACTGTGGAATGCACTCAAGGTTACTTTACCCATCCAACACCATTGAAACCCTTTACAGAACGCAGCCCAGTCCAAGGAATGTTACTTCAAGGCCAGGCTGGTGAAGACAGAAAATCAGAAATCAACCCAGCCAACCTTTACACTCTGCCTCTCCCACCCGGCTTGTGATGCTCTCTGGGAAAACAACAGCGCCACCCAAGACAGCTGCTGCCTCCTTAACGAAAAAAAAAGTGCAATCAGGGGGAACGGCTTGCCACCGAATCCACGTTGGATAAATTTGCCGTTGCCTTAGATTATGCCTCTATTGTTGAGGTCCGGGACATATGGCAGCCAATTGTCGAAAGAAGCCTAAGGCCGCCACCCCAGCTCCAATGAAATTAACAGCCAAAACTCTCCGCAAAACCAGGGCCGAAAGCTCCTCAAGGATTAGTAGAAAGCAGTGTTGGAGGATGACTTGGAGGAGTTTGAAGGCGAAGATGAACCAGGGAGTGCCATTGAGCTTTAAAATCGGGTCAGGCTCCCCTTCGGAGGCAAACTCCCACTCCAGACGCAGTGAGTGATGGAGGTGCCCCCATGTAACAATCAAGTGACTTCCTTGGCCAACCCCAGTAAACACCGCAGCGCATCGCTTAGCGCGCGCCCTAGTAGACTCTGGTTGTTCTCACTGTCTACCGAGACCCCAAGTTGGCCGCAGCAATTGGGCCTCCAACTGGATTGCCTTAGCCGTGTCCCATCCCATTTACCCAGATGGATGGCAGTCCGTTGGGAAGCGAAGGTCAGCGTTTTTAGAATAACTCCAGCCGGTTGCTCTTCGCGTTGTGCTGAACACTGGGAAAGAGCGAAGCTTCATCTTAGCGCCAGTGAAGTAAACATCCCATAGTCCTTGGTATGCCCCTGGTTACTCAACCCATCAAGCGACTTCATACAATGGGGGCCATTGGCGCATCGTCCGTTTTACTGGATCACCTCCTTGTGGGGATCATATGCATGAAGGGGAGCCACGGAGGAATCTCAAGAACCCCCCCCCGGGCTGTCCTCACAGTTCCACGGATCCTTCGGACATGTTTCCCCAGCTCAGAATTGGCGGGGAATCCCTAGAGACTATTGGGACTTTGTCTTAAGTGTTTGAGGAGGAGGAATGTGACCAACTACCCCCCACCGAGACACGGACTGTAAAATCCTGCTAGTGCCAGGGAGCCCAGCACTTCCCAAGGGTAGGATATATCGAATGAGCCCTACCGAAGAGAAACAGCTTGTGCCTTCCTGGATAAAAAAACGTAGCTTCGAGGATTTATTCGTCCGGGCTACAAAAGAAGTACCTACGCCGCCTCCCGTACTTTTTGTAAAAGAAAAAAAAGGATGAAGTAAATTCCTTCGGTTGATGCATGGACTATAGGGGATTAAATGCAGTTTCTATTTCCAACAGGTATCCTTTTACCCTCTGATTAAAGATCTCCTAGATGCTTTTGGGAACAGGCTGGGATTTTTTTCACAAAACTTGACTTACGATGAAGCATATTATAGCAGATCACGAATCGCATGAAGATTTTGAACACTTGACTGCATTTAACACTCAAATTTGGGCAACATGAATATCTTGTAATGCCTTCGTGGTTATCTGGGGGCCCAAGGGGCTTTCATGTCTCTCATCAATGAAGTGCACTCCAGGAATACTTATTTTAATGGAGTAGTCGTTTATTTGAACCCGATGTCCTCATATATTCTAAGCGGAAGAGAAGCGCGTTCGACTGGTTCGAGCTGTATTACTAGCGTCTCCTCGATAACTCCCTATTTATTGAAGTTGTCACAAATGTGCCTTCCATCAGACCTCTATGGATTATCTCGGTTATCGAATCTCACCAGAGGGGTTGGAGATGGATCCAGCCAAAGTGGCTGCCATGGTTAATTGGCCTATCCCAACCACCCGTAAGGAGTTACAATCTTTTTTGGGATTTGCCAACTTCTACCAAGACTTTATCCCTCAATTTGCTGAACTCGCTTTGCCCCTCACTGACTTACTTCGTACGAAAGGGAAGGGGCCATTAGCTTCCAAGCCAGGGGCATCTCTCCTTTGGTCCTCTGCCTGTCAGGACTCCTTTTGGCAACTCAAATCCAGCCTTCCACCACAGAACCCGTTTTGAAACACTTAGATCCCTCTTTTGCCATTTTGTTGTTCATGTGGGCGCCTTACCGGACAAAGCGCTGGGGGGCTGCCCTTATGCAAGAAAAATAAAAGATAATAAACTAGTTCCTACTTTTGTCTGATACTCAGGCTAATCCATGGTTCTCTCTGATCGAAAGAAAGATTGAATCACTTGGTATATCTCTCGACTTGCTTTTCCCGCTATCTAGTTCAGAATCCTACAACTTGTTAAAACAAAAATTGTTGGAAAGCGAATGGATTAATTTATTTAGGGCTGCTATGAAAACTTGTTCACCCTTACATCTTTCAATACCCCTATATCAAAACAGGATGGCTCCCTATTTGTATTTTTTGACTAATCCAATGCAGAGAAGAGCCCTCACACTTGCTCGCTTCAATGTTTTCCCCTCCGGCTTTTATTGCGTGGTAGAATTAAAAACTTGGAAATGAGCGAAAGGATAATGCTTTCTTGGTGAACAACAAATTGTTTTATTGGCACATCAACTGCTTTGCTGCCCTTCATCTGCTAATAATGAGATCAAAATATTCCAATATTCTTTCTAGGATACCTAGTGAAATGGGAGAATCAGGTAGACTTTCTTTCCTTCTGAACAATTCTGACAATGAAACACTTGTGAATTGGTAGCCGCGATTTTTACTGGAGGTGATGCACAATCAATAATTTATATTCTTATCTTAAACCTTTGTATTTGTATACCTTTTATCTGGGTGCATTGTGTTATGATTATTGGTATGCCAAATAAAGGAAAACTTATTATTATTATAATGAAAACTAGTTCCGTGTGCTTACCCATCCAAAAAGTTCTCCGACCCTGAACTCAACTGGACCGTGGGTGATAAAGAAGCGGCTGCTATCAAAGAAGCCCTTAATTGCTTGGCGACATTGGTTGGAAGGAGCCACCCACCCTTTCCAAGTTTGGTCGGATCATAAGAATCTGGCAGCCCTCTCCACCCCCACCAAAATGTCTGCTAAGCAGTTACGTTGGGCTGACTTCTTTTCCAGGTTTTCCTTCTCGGTTCATTTTCCCCCTGGCAAAAGTAACAGGGTGCCTGATGCGCTCTCCCGCCTGCCCAAGGGGGCGGATACTGCCTTACGGGCCATACCCCGAACTGTCTTGTCACCCTCACAACTGGGATTGGCGGTTACCCAATCCCAGACGTCCACTTCCACCCCACCTCCTTCACTAGTCATTCCTGACGTCGTTTTGCCCTTTCTGCATCAGTTGGAGGAGGCGGGACGTCGAGCCGTCCCGTCGGAGGATGCTGACCCCCTCCTCCAGTTGAAAGGAGGGGTCTGGAGAAGGGGAGAATGTTAGTACGTCCCGCCAGCGCTACGTAAACAAGTCTTGCTTGCTGGCCATGATGCCAGGCAAGCGGGACATTTCGGATTTTTGAAGATGCTGCACCTGTTACGACATCAGTTTTGGTGGCGCACTATGCAGCCACATTGGTGGCGCACGGCAGCCACATTGAAGCATACATAAAAGGTTGTCCTACGTGTGCTGAAGCCAAGTCCATCCCTGGTAAACCTCATGGGTTGCTACAACCCATTCCGGCAGTGTCTATGCCCTGGCGAATAATATCCATGGACTTCATTACGGATCTCCCGGAAAGCCATGGAAACATGGTTTTGTGGGTGGTGGTGGATCTATTCTCTAAACAGGCGCATTTCATTCCATGCCGCACCATTCCCTCAGCCCCTAAATTAGCCAGATTGTTTATTCAACATATCTACCGTTTGCATTCTTCACCTGAGAAGGTAATTTCCGACCGCGGCCCCCAGTTTGTGTCAAAGTTTTGGAAGGCTTTCCTGGAGCTTTTGGGGACCACCTCAGCAGTCGCTGCCCCATACCACGTGCAAAGCGACCGCCAGTCGGAATGGACCAACAGAACACTAGAACAGTATCTCCGTTGCTACACAAACTACCACCAAGACAATTGGTTTGAGTTATTGCCTTTTGCTGAGTACGCCTACAATAACGCGGTTCACAGCAGTACCAACAAAACTACGTTTGAGGTGGTGTCAGGACGATCATTCCCGCCTTTGCCCCTTCTCCCCGATCAGGCTTTGCAGCCTCCGGAGTTTGGAGAATGGATTCGGACACTGGGTGAGGGATGGAAGTCGGTGTCGTCATCGCTTTCACAAGCGCAAGAAGCACAAAAAATGCAAGCAGACAAGCATCGATCTGAGTTTCCCTTACAAGTAGGGGCATGGGTTTATTTGTCCACCAAGAACTTAAGAGATGTGCAGAAATATTCAAAACTTGGCAAGAAATTCATAGGCCCCTTTCAAATTAAACAAGTAATCAATAATGTGACTGCTCGATTGGATTTACCCAACTCGTTAAGTAACATTCATCCTGTGTTTCATTCCAGCTTACTCAAGCGGGCTCCAGATTCTGATGCTTGGCACGACCCATCGGAGGCACTCCCACCAGTGATTATTGACGGTCACAAGCACTACGAAATTGACACCGTCCTAGATTCCTGATACTCTTGCAAACGCTTACAATATTTAGTCTCTTGGGTTGGATACCCTTCTGGACATAATCAATGGATTTACGTTGAGAATATTGATGCCCCCTCTTTAATTTCTGCATTTCATAAGTCTTTCCCTCACAAGCCGGCAGGGAAGGGAGCTTTCTTTGGGGAGGCAGAGTGTAAGGTTGTGGGTTGATTTCTGTTTTCTGTTCACCAGCCTGGCCTTGGTAACATTCCTCAGACTGGGCTGCGTTCCCAGGATTGCTGTTATCGTTAACCTTGCTGTCTATCTGTGCTTACTATATGTGTGTGGAGCCTTACTTTCTGTTCGCGTGAGAACCTACATTGGAGGTTGGAGTTTTGGGGGTATTTACTTTGTGCTGTGGGCGGGGGTCAGAGAAGCTCGTAAAAGCAGCTGTCTGGTGGGGAAAGGTCAGAGTCTGCATTTTCTGTATTGTGCATCATGGAAGTTTAAGAAATAAAGAACTGTTACAGTTACTTTAAGTCTGGTCCTTTCAGGTTCCTTACAACTGGAGCCCGGGGACAAAACCTGAGTTTGCCCCCCTTGGGTATGGCCGGCCACCCTCCCCCAATGTGACCAAACAATGATTTTTTGTACAACCTCACAAAATACCCACCACCACCAGCAAAACATACATGGCTCCCTCCCCACCAACTCTATTTCCTAATTTTGTCATTACACCAACCCTGTGAGGTAGTCTGGCCTGAGAAACAGCTGAGGTAGGCCTGAAAAACAGGTCCAAGCCAGCACAAGTGGAAATTAACTTTTAAGCCTGTAAATCTCTCACAAATGACCCCCACCAGAAGATTTATTAAACAAATGTCAGCATGTACACAAATACATATCCGAGAGGAGAAATATAGTATTTTTAACTAAGGGAAAGGAACTCAGTTGTTGAAGTTTACTTTTTATGCCAAGCCAGGTGCTAGCCAACACAGCCAAGAGGTTTGGTTTCACACTTCAGGCACAACACACTTAAAAGTTTACCCAAGTGGGCCGTATAAAAACATCTAAACTGTAAAAATGGGCAAATTTGTTTACATTCCACCTCTTTCCAGCAGATTAAATCTTTCATCTTCTTAGGCACCACAACATTTGTTTGGAAGTTTCTATACGGTCGCCAACTCCTGATTGGGATATTACAGAAGACCTGGGGGCAGAGTCTGGGAACAACGGAGTTAGGTGAAGGCAAAAACCTCCACGGGGCATGACGGCAAAGAGTCCCCCCTCCAAAGTAGCCATTTTGTCCAGGGAAGCCGATCTCTGTCATCCAGAGATGAGCAGTAATTCCAAGAGCTCACTAGGCTCCACTCGGAGATCGGCAACTCTACATTTCAATAACCGTTTTTGGAACATGCATAATTTTGGAAACGTGACTCTCTCTCTCTCTCTCTCTGCTAGAAATAAGGAATGTCTTCTCAAAACGGTTTCAGCAGATCAAGAGGTTTCTGTTCTAGTTTTGTGAAGAATTCATTTGTACAGATAAGGAAGACTTTAAACAGTTACGAAAGACAGGTCTAAAACAAAAGTGACATCTTCTCTGTAAATACGAGTGAATACAGCCTATAACGTGTACATCTAAGTCAAAGGTATATATTGCCCACTGGAATAAAATTCATTTGTCCACATAAGCTTTTACCAACTTTAAATATCCTGAGATAAAGAAAGCAAGCATCACTTAAGTTGCAGCTGCAATTCAAAGGAGGAATAGTCAGCTTTGTACACTCTGAAGACCCTCAAACCACAGACACAAAAATGTTCAGAGAGCAGGTCCACCCAAGAAAAAAAGCACTACTTGTGGCTCGGGATTTAAAAAATGAAACAATCCCTTATTCTCTCCAGCAATCGTTCCCCGAATTTTTGAATTAATGAGGTCCGGTCGCTTAGCACCAAGTCATCATTCTTCCAAGTCTGAGATAATACAAAAAAGGAAGTAAGATGAGATCTTACATTCCTTCTCTCCCCCCAATCTCTCTCCACCCCTCCTCCTCACATAATGAAGAAGAGACTCTAATGGAGAAAAGACTAAAAACACCACCACCTTCTGTCCGTAGTCCAGCGGAAACGCATTTTGCGCTTTACGAACGCCCCTGCCTCCATAAATGCACACACGAGCCAGGCCGGAAACACAGGGCACGTCAACGCGAGAACCAGCGATCGCCGGACAGCGACTGAGGAGGGGAGGGGAATTGTCCCGTGCTATTTCCAAGGCATCCACCTTTTCCACCGCCACCCGTGTTTTACATAAACACATTTTGAGATAATCTTCTGGCTCTCCCCACCAACCGCAGAAAACATCTTTTTCTCGTACCCCGACCGCATGAGTCCATCGCTGGGCATCGCACAGTCGCTTTGCAGCGGCGGAGCAAGACCAGCTTTTTCCATACGTGGACAAGACAAACCTACCTAGCCAGATGAGCAAACCTCAGAAGATCCCAA
The DNA here is from genome assembly GCF_021028975.2 of Sphaerodactylus townsendi. Lineage (NCBI taxonomy): Eukaryota > Metazoa > Chordata > Lepidosauria > Squamata > Sphaerodactylidae > Sphaerodactylus > Sphaerodactylus townsendi. The sequence goes on along the minus strand of NW_025950351.1, from coordinate 1,613 downwards.
GCGGGTCCCATACACCCTGTTTTCTCTCTCTCAGGGCAGCTGCACCCTTTCGCTCGGGGCCATGGTGGGGTTGAAGGAGGTGAAGCTCCCCCATCCTCCCACACTGGCGGCTCGCGAGCCCCCGTCTAGAGTGGCACCCCCACATGACCAGACATTTCTGCAAATACAGCACCAGACGGTGTGGAGGAAGGAGGGAGGGTCTTTGTTGGGGCCCCGTGGGCCTGGCTGGCCTTTTTGCACGGTGGGGGGCTCTGCTGGGCCCAGGCTGCCACCGCCGCCGCCGCCACCGCCGCCACCACCGCTTACTAGCAGGCATGGGGCTCCTTCCCACCTCAGCCGATCCTTCCCTCCTCCTTCCCTCCTTGGCCCCGCCTGCCTGCTCGCTTACTTCTTCAGGCAGCTCTAGAGCAGTCTGGCGGGGTGGGTTGGGGCCGAGGGGGGATGGGGAAGGGGCACGTGGGCAATTTCCAATCCCCACTTGACTTAATGGAGGGGTGCCTGGGACACTCGCCCCCGGATGTCCCCATTATGGATCCGCCACTGAAAAATTCCAGGCTTTTTACCATTTTGGTTCTGTGTCTGAAAGCTTACAGCCAAGTCGGCATTTCTGCATCTGCGCAGGGAGATGGGGACGTGTGTACCTATGAATCTACGCAGGGAGATGAGGATGTGCGCACCTGTGCACGTGCACAGGAAGATGCGGATGTGTGTAACTGCGCAGGGAGATGCGGATGTGTGCACCTTCACATCTGCGCAGAGAGGTGTGGAAGTGCACATCAGCGCACCTGCGCAGGGAGATGCGGAAGTGCGCATCCATGCACCTGCGCAGGGAGACGTGGAAGCGGGCACCTGCGCATGGAGATGTGGATGTGCGCACCTGCATAGGGAGATATGGAAGTGTGCACCTGCGCAGAGAGGTGTGGATGTGCGCAGCTGTGCACCTGCACAGGTAGATGTGGATGTGCGCAGCTGTGCACATGCGCAAGAAGATGTGGATGTGCATAGCTGCAGACCTGCACAGGGAGATGAGGATGTGTGCACCTGCGCAGGGAACTGGCAGCCCATTTGGACTATTGAACAAAGAGCTTAGGGCAGCATTTCTTAGGCTCCACCTTCGCACGAGGCCTCTTGTCAAGGTTGTGGCATGTCAAGAGTCTCTTTGGGGAGGGGAGCCCCTGGGGACGCAACTAAAATAGTTCACCTAAAATAGTATTAACGTTGACTTTAAAATAGAACGCTGCTGCCCTCCAGGGGCCAAAGTCATGAATTACAAGTGCCGCCCCTCTAAATGTAGAAAGTCTGAAACGGCTTTTAGATCAACCTAAAATTAGAGCATCGTTAATAGTATTAAGGTCTACCTAAAATTAGAACACTGCTCCCCTCCAGTGGCCAAAGTCATGAATTACAAGCACCACCCCTCCTAAATATAGAACTTCTGAAACGGCTTTTAGGTTGACCTACAATTGCAGCATCCTAAATAGTATTAAGGCTGACCTAAAATTAGAACGCCGCTGCCCTCCAGTGGCCAAAGTCACAAATAGCTGGGCTGCAGAAATGTCAAAATAGCCCCCCCCAAGGCTTGCGTGTGCCGCTGCTCTGCCAGTGCACTTTTG
>NW_025950350.1:0-15912 GCF_021028975.2 Sphaerodactylus townsendi | reverse complement strand
GAATGAATGAATGAATGAATGAATGAATGAATGAATGAATGAATGAAATCAAAACAGAAAATAAGGCAATGGCAAAGCAATGACTCAGTCGAAAGGTGGAAGTTTTTTTTAAAAAGTCTACCGCTTGCGAAACGCCTGCCAGCCCTGAGACCCTGAAAGCTACTACCCCCTATCCAGAGGGCACCAACATCAGTGCATGGCTTCTGGTGGTACTCCAGGCCTCATGAACATTTCTACCTGCTTCCTCACTGCTGTCGCTCATGATTTCATCACATTCTTGGAAGAAGGTGGTGATCCTGGTGCCATCAGCATGATCTACTAATCTGGAGCCATCTGTTTTCTCTACTGCGACCACCCTGTCTTCCCGCATTGTCATGACCTGAAGCAACAAAAGATTACTGATCAAATTTTAGGGATAGATGAATTTTCAGACATCACAATCAGAAATAAAAAAGGCTACATATTCTGGAAGGAGATGTTGGGGAGAAGGGGATACCCTGGACAGCCAAAAAGACAAATAAGGGGGTTCTAGATCAAATCAAGTTGGAACTGTCCCTAGAGGCTAAAATGACCAAACGGAGGCGACTGTCCTTTGCTCACATTATGAGAAAACAAGAGAGACAATAAAATACAACAATGCTAGGAAAGGTTGACGGCAGCAGGAAAACTCAACATAAGATGTATTGATTCAATGAAGGGGGCCACGGCCCTCAGTTGGCAAGACCTGAACAAGGCTGTGAATGGAAAAAAACATTTGAGGTCAGTAATTCATAGGGTTGCCATAAGTCCGAAATGACATGGGACCATAGAGGGCACTTTCGCACATGCAGAATAATGCACTTTCAATCTTCTTACACAATTGTTTGCAAGTGGATTTTGCTATCCCGCACAGTAAAATCCAGCTGCAAAGTGCATTGAAAGTGGATTGAAAAATATACTACTCCCAAATTTGGTTAAAATATTTAATGGGGTTCTTGAAGGTAAAGGAATACCAGAAACATGGGAAGAAACTTATATATCCTTGATCCCCAAAAAACAACAAAAAATATTGGAAGCCAAAGACTACAGACCCATATCACTTCTCAACGATTACAAAATCTTTACAAAAATATTGGCTAACAGACTAAAAGAAAATTTCATAGAGAAATTTATAGGTGAAGACCAAGTAGGATTCGTGACAGGCAGAAATGGGAAAGAAAATGTTAGAACAGTGCTAGACTTGATTGAATACTTGGATAATGTACCCGTGAAAAAAGCAGCTTTGGTTTTTTTGGATGCCACCAAAGCCTTTGATAATGTGAATTGGGATTTTTTGAACCAAATATTAGAAATTATAGGACTCAAAGGAAAAATAAAAGAAGCAATAAAAGCCATATATAAAGAGCAAAAAGCATCAATTATAATTAATGGAAATATAACATCAAAATTCCAGATAAATAAAGGAACTAGACATGGATGTCCCCTATCACCTCTCCTATTCATAACCTATCTGGAAATTTTAGGGAAGAAAATCAACCAAGACAAAGATTGGAAGGGTATAAAAATTAAAAATTACAATTATAAATATAAATCCTTCGTGGATGATATAGTTTTGTTTGTTGAAGACCCATTAGATAACATCAGTGAAATAATCAAAAAATTAACGGAATTTGGGAAAATCTCAGGATTAAAAATTAATGAAGAAAAAACCAAAATAATAGCAAAAAATATATCACAGAAGGAAAAAGAAGAATTACAAAGAATTTCAGGGTTCCAAGTAGAAATTTAGGGATTACAAGAGGAGAAAAAAATTATACATTATTTGAAAATAATTACAACAAAATATGGGAAAAAATTAATAAAGATCTGGAAAGATGGAGGAATTTAAAACTATCCTTTTTGGGAAGAATTGCAGTTATAAAGCAGAATATCCTCCCCAAATTGATGTACCTGTTCCAAAATATTCCAGTTACAAATACAAATACAAATACAAAACCTTTAATGGCATATAAAGAGTGGTAAAATACAAATTATGTTAAAACCAATTGACTAAAATTTACACAAAGGTTTCACTCTTGATCCAAGTGCCTTTGTTAAAAACCTGGCAACTGATTCGGTAGTGTCGGGATGATGGTCACTAAGCAAGTATGAAACTATTTCCTTGTCTGATCTTGCTGAAAATTTCTTCAAGATGGCCTCAAGAAAAAGCGATCGATAGTCTGCCAAATCTTTACAATGAAGGAGCACGTGTTCAGTTGTTTCGGGTAGGCCCGCTGCACAGGAACAAGTCCTGTTCTCCTGTGGGATGCCGTGATATCTGCCTCTTGTTCCAGTTACGATTACAGTAAAAACATTAGAGAAATGGAAACGAATAATCAACAAATTTATCTGGCAAGGTAAAAGAGCTAGAATAAATTATATCAATATGATAGACGAAAGAGAAAGGGGGGGGATTAAGGGTCCCAGATATACAACTCTACTACAAAACAAACATGCTGGTCTGGGCAATAGAGTGGATCACTCTAAAAAATCGAAAGCTGCTCCAACTGGAAGGATATGACCTACCAAAAGGTTGGCATGATTATATATGGGCCAATGACGAGAGCAGAACACAAAGAAAAATATTCCAAAATCATAAAATTAGGTCTCCCATATATAAAGTATGGACAAAATACAGAAGATTAATATATGATCACGTACCGGGGTGGCTATCACGAGCAGAAGCTCTGAGAATACATGAATTTAACGAAGAATGGAATTGGCCCACAGACACAGAAATTCTAAAGGAAACAGCAGCAGGTTATGAATTAAAAAACAGAGACGAGATTCTGAACAATGGTAAACCATGCCATTGGTTTACACACCAACAATTAACAGAAGTATTCAAAAAAGATCTGAAAAAATTAGGCTTTCAAAACAAACCGAATGAATTTGACATGATAATAACGACAAATTGTAAAAAAAAGATAAGTAAAATATATAAGATACTCTTAGAAATAAAAACAGAGCAGGAAGTGGTCAAGAAAGAAATGATCAGTTGGGCCACAGATATAGGAAAAAACATTTCACTATCAGATTGGGGTAAAATATGGAAAAAGAACAATAAGTTCACTCTATCAATGAATATAAAAGAAAATTTTGTTAAACTATTTAACAGATGGTACTTAACACCAAGCCAATTAGCCAAAATTGATAAAAAAACAGATGATAAGTGTTGGAGATGCAGAAAAGATAGAGGAACATTCATCCACATGTGGTGGAATTGTGAAAAGATAAAATCATATTGGGCGAAAATCGTAGCGGAAATGAACAAAATACTAAAAACAAAAATTTCATTGGAACCAGAAATTTTCTTGTTGGGACTGACTGAAGACAAAATAATTAAACAGAATGAAAACCTTTTTCTTTACATGATAACATCAGCAAGAATACAAATAGCAAGAAATTGGAAAGACAAAGAAGCACCGGCTTTACTTCAATGGGAGAATAAATTACTGGAAACCATGGAAATGGACAGATTGACGTGGAAACTAAGAGAATTACCTGAAAAATATGAAACAGTCTGGAAACCGTTCCTAAACTACCTTAATAAATAAATGTTATATAGGAATAAAAGGAAGGATAACTATTATCTAGCAAAACCTTGAGAGGAAAAATACCTATCTGAAACAATAATAGTTTATATGTAAGACAATTAAGTAAGTTAAAAGGGATTTATATATTGATTAAGAAAGGGGAGGGTAATATCAAACAGAATTAAGACAAATAGCAAGGTTATTGCTTATAAGTTACAATATTTTAATTTTATTATTTAGAAGTGATAGTAAAGAAATTTATGTATAATGTTTGTGTTATAAAATGTAAGAAATATTTTTAAAAAACTGAACTGAGTCAGATAGGGGACTCATATACTATTGTTATAATAAAATTTTCAATGAAAAAAAAGAAAAAAAGAAAGTGGACTGAAAGGGCATTATTCTGCATGTGCGAAAGCGCCCTTACGCACGCACGCATGCACGCACGCACGAACACACGCACACACGCACAACACGTTGATTTCCCCTTTCACTTAAAAAACAATAATACCTTTGCACCTTCAACAACAGAGGAGAAATACGTGAAAACAAATGCTGGTTGGAAGCCCCAAGATACCTATGGCTTCTGTGATGACCATTCATAGAATATATTAGAAATGGACATGGAATATTACCGTTCCATTCACCGGATCAGTGGCTTGGTAGGCCAAAAGCGGCTTCAGTTCTAGTCTCTCGGATCCCTTGGTCCCCACTTGAACACCTAACGGGGTGGTAGTTATCCAGGTGCCTGCGTGGGAGTCGGGGGGTTGTTCATTATCTAACATGTGATCCAGGACAACTATTTCAAGCACTTCGGTCTTTGCAGTCTTGGTTCCTTTCCCTGGAGGAGTGAGAAAAAAAGGAAGGTTAATCCTACAGAACAGCAGCACCTCAAACACTACTACTGTTGTCAGAGGGCAGATACACCCCTTTCTCCTGTTTACATTTCTCCCTGCCTTAGAAATTAAATTGCTCTTTAAGACACTTATTTATATGAACTTTGCCTAAACCTTTATTTCAAACTGTGGAGATGGAATAGAATGCCTACAATTTGTATTTGATTAAGAAATATTAAGTTGTATGAACCAAAGATTGCTAAGAATCAAAATGGGGTTTCTGTATAAATGACCAGCGGAAGCCTGCATGTTTAGCAGCAGGTCAAAAGGCATTTTAGAAGCTTGTCAGTGATTATGCAGGCAAGCAAAGATAAACATCTTTAAGATCTTGTCACTAAAGGGCCAACGTGACAGAAGACATATACTTTATAACTTTGTTTTCAGCACTAGCTATAGAATGTGATTAGTTAAATAGGAAAAAAGTGTTTTTATATATATCTGTTAAATGAACACAGAAATGATAATGAGAGATTCATATTTATGGGTATTTACTATAATTGTTAGAATAATGTTTGTATAGTCTGTTAAAGTTAAAATCATTTCAAACTGGGAAAAGGGAAGTTTTATGATCTTAAAGAATGTCAACCTACATTGCCTGAAGAGGTATCTCTCCTCAGGAGCAAACTTAGAAAAGCAAACTTAGAAAACAGATTTTTTTTGGAAACAAGAAAGACAACAGGCTAGTTTTATTGCAGCCGTTTGCATATGGGTAGAGGGACATGAGCTAAGAGCATGCAGCATTTGTGACACGTAGAATAGAGGCTGTCTTAATGTGACAAGGAGACAGAACTATCCAATGGGATTTTAAGGTTCATGCTTATAATACGTGAGTAAGGGGATGAACTGTGACGTATGTATTCTTTGTATCTATAAAGACTAAGGTCTTTCCTATGGTGGGCGTGTCTCTCTCGAGAGCATCCAGGAGGGGTTACCTTCTGTCAGAGATCTTATGTTCTTATCTATATTCTGCTAAGTAAAAACTGTCTGTTTCTGATGTCAGATGTCTTTTGCTTTTTTGGGAATTTGTCTCTAACATATCTGTTCTCAAAACAGACTTGAGTTCTGGCCTCACAAAACTAACTGGGCTGCTAATTAAAAATGACTCTGCATAATTTAGAATTAGTGCCTTGAACAGCAAAATGCTTTCAGACCTTGCTGATTCATCTTACCCATTTGGGAAGACTCTATATGATTATCCTTGAAGATAGTTTCAGGCGAGTGACTATATTAATCTGAACTGGAACAACAAAATTTGAGCCCAGTAGCACATGAAAGATGAACAAAACTTTCAAGGGTGTACTCTTGCCTAAGCCAAAGCACACTTCCTCAATTTGTTCTCCTTGAAGATGAATCTTTTCTTTGGAAACCAAAGTATATCTATTTGTATGAATTTGGTTTTAATTTTTATTTCTGTGGCCCACTCCACAAAGCAAATGTATAATGGGTTGCAGTCGGGAAAAAGGAGCCTGTTTTCCTGTTTTTGCGTTCGCATGCATCCGTGCAGGCAGCAATTGGCGCCCATGGAAATAATACGGGTTGTGCCTTCGCATGGAGGCGGGTCTATTTTTTTATTTACCTCCCACCGATGCGTAGCTACGCAGGCATGCACAAATGAACCCCCTGCATCTGCGTGGCTATGCAGATTTAAGCAGTGGATTTTTTAACAAAAAGGAAAACGGAGGCGAATAAAGTGCCTCCTGCCCGGCCGTTCGCTTGCAAGTGGCTGCAACCCGAGATTTCTCAAAAGACTCGCAAATAGCAGAATTCTCAAAAAACCCGATTTGGGGGAAATAACACGGAGCAGACTCACTTAAGGGGCAGGATTCCCCCCCCCCTCCAACATTTTTACCATTCTGAATTCGGGTTTGTAGGCCCGTGCAGAATGGGCCTGTGTTTTCAAGAGAATGGGAGGGAATGCGCCATGTATTCAGCGTGACAAGCGGCTGTTTGCAGCAGGGTAGTTTCTCGACAGGAGCTTATCTCAGCAACTTTCACACCAAACCCAAAGCCTATGAATGTTTAGTCAGAGTTAATTAGAAGTAAAAAAAAATAACTAAGTGGTGGCAGCAGGCACTGTCCTGCCTGTTACAGACTCTCACAGGGCAGGGCAAATCCATGGAAAACATGTGCACATTGATGGAGCCTTACACAGAGGTGGGATCCAGCAGGTTCTCACAGGTTCCCGAGAGTAGGTTACTAATTATTTGTGTGTGCCGAGAGGGGGTTACTAATTGGTGATTTTTGCCTTAGTTACGCCCCTCCTCTCAGCAGTAGCATGCAGAACTTGAAGCAGTCTAGCAGGAGGTGCACCGGCGTGCGTGGCAGCCTGTGCCTGCGCCTTCGTGCATTCGTTTCCCGCCCAAGGACCAGCGCAGTGGCTGCGTCCTTGCCACAGCCCTGCCCAGGAATGCCCCGCCCCCGGAATGCCCCGCCCCACCCCCATCGTGCCCCGCCCATTGGCGCTACGCCCCCGCGCATTGGCGCTACGCCACAGTTTGAATCCCACCACCATGGGAACTTGTTACTAAAATTTGTGGATCCCACCACTGGCCTTATAGCATTGCTAGCAAGAAAAATCTGAAGTGGAAGCTGAGGAAAGCTCATGTCTGTCCTGATCCCTTCTGAACACAGGGAGGCTACTTACGCTTCTTGATGCTCGGCTCTGGAGGAGTGACCTCTGTTTGTGGCGTACTCAGTACAGGGCGAGGCGGCATCACAGGGCCAGAATCAGGGCTTCTGATCACGGTGCCATCAGCAAACAGAATCTAGGGAAGAGCATCATAAATTCTTCATGTTGAAGTCCTTGCAGTCAGTAAAGGCTGTTGGGAGTGAGAACATGTTGGGACATTGGGGGGTGCTAAATTTCTCTAAGTGTATATGTGTGATCTCTTGGTGGGATATTCCTCTCTTTGTCTGTTTCTGGGGGAGTTGCCCTCTGACCACTCCTCCTTCTCTCTCAGGAGCCATTGTTCTTTGTATTGCTTTCCACATGGACCCGCATGGAGTTAGATGCTTCTGCAGGTCTCTCTGTAGAAGCAAGTATTCCATACTTACGCTCATGTGACACTGGAATAGCTGGCAACTTGTACAGAGACATGTATTATTTAGATTAGGTTTTCTATCTTTCTTTCAACTGCAACAAGAATGTGAACAGAATTGCTTGGATAAATGTAAGTTTTACCATTTTGCAATTTACTTCTCGGGAAAACTGATTTTACTGCAGTCAATATTAAGTTTCCATGACTGGCAAACTCTGCTATATTAACCAAACATACCCAATATTCTATGGGACTATTTAGATGAAATATCAAATTATTGGTGTTATATAAACGAATGTTGAGCCTGTGAGTTTTCCTTCAACCTACAGGAACTCACATTCCATCTGTGGCAAATCATAATTTGCCATTAAATCCAAACAGGCAGGTTACATTTTGTGTGTGTCCTCCAAACCACAACTGGAAACTGAAATTTAAGTGAACTTCTAGCCAGAGTTAGATTATTTGATTGTAGCAAAAAACAGAGAAAAACAGAGAACAAGATGGGAAGGACAAAGCATAGAAGCCTGAGCCTTGTTCAGGTAATGTCAAATTACAATGTGCTCTTCCTCGGTCTAGACTGTGTGCATCTGCTCCCCTTCCTCTATGCCAGATTGTGTGTTTCTGCTCTGCTCCCTTTCCCTTTTGCTAGACTGCATGCTCCTGTTCCCCCCTCACTTCCTACTCCTCTTTCCTTTCCACCAGACTGTTCACTCCTTTTCATTAGACTGTGTGCTCCTGCTTTTCTCTTCCCTTTGTCGGCCTGTATACTCTCACTCAAGCCACTTTAACAAATAACATTAAGCAATTCTGGCAGATCATAAATAGAAGGGCCCAAACTTGCAGTATCCAGTTGCCCCATATTTCACTAGACCGATGGTTCAGTTATTTTTCTAATCTGTTCAATGCTAGCCTAACTGAATACCCTGATTCCACTTCAATACCAGAGGAGCTACCAGATTGGCCTGAGGTTAATCCTCAAGAAGTGAGTAAACTAATCAGTGGTTTGAAAAGCGGTAAGGCCCCAGGTCCTGATACAATAATACCAGAAATACTTAAATCCTCACCCGAGTGGTGGGCTACAACTCTGGCTTCCTTATTTACCCATGTAAATAACACGGGCCGCATCCCAAAGATGTGGCTGGCGTCTATAGTTGTCCCAATCTACAAAAAGGGTGATATTACTAATCCTTCAAACTATCGTCCTATAAGCCTATTATCTGTAATTGGCAAACTATATGCAAAACTACTCCTTAGGAGAGTGGAAGATTGGGTCAAGCAAGCAGAAGTAATAGGACCGGAGCAAATTGGATTCATTAAAAATAAATCAACACTGGATCATGTAACAGTTTTAGCACACTTAGCTAACAAAAGTATAATTCATAATAACCGTAAACTTTTTGCAGCTTTCCTGGATTTAAAAGGGGCATTTGACTCCATATCTAGAGCCCTACTGTGGAGAAAATTGATGGTGTTACACATCGACCCCAGACTACTGTTTCTTATAAAACAGCTATACACTTGCACTAGCTGTAGAATAAGAGCCTCAACAAAAGGACCGCTCACAGAAAATATCATCACAACCAGAGGGGTCAAACAAGGCTGTACATTGGCCCCCACTTTGTTCAATATATTCCTTAGTGATCTAGTGCCAACCCTCCAGAAGGCCAATGGGCATGTTCCCAAACTAAGCGCTAAACACGTGCCCGCGTTACTTTATGCTGACGACACCGTTCTTCTTTCCCACACTAAAGTTGGTCTCACTCGTCTCTTAAATTGCTGTGCTGAATATTGTAAGAGGAACGAACTGGTAATTAACTATGAAAAAACCAAAATAATGGTCTTCGCTAGAAGACCCCCTAGTCATACATGGACCATCAATAACAGACCCATAGAACAAGTCAACCAGTTCAAATATTTGGGCATAACTCTTACCAGCAACCTTAATTGGGCAGTACATAGGAAATTAGCACTCGCTGCAGCTAACAACAGTGCCCTAGCAATTCAGCGTTTCTTTTTCACTGTGGGCCACCAGTATATACCATCCGCATTGAAGGTGTTCAATGCTAAATGCGGCTCTCAGCTCCTCTATGGAGCACCTATTTGGATCGGAGCTATAAACAAAAATATAAACACAGCCCAGTCCCGTTTCTTCCATAAAATTATGGGCTTACCAAATTGTGCTTCATATGCAGCCCTATGTTTAGAACTCGGGCAAATATCATATGCCACGATGGCCTGGCTGAGAACTGTCAGATACTGGCTACGTATCCACTATTTGCAGGATCACTCCAGTTTGCTACACCTCATGCTTTCCGACTATGCAAATTCTAGGTGGCTGAAACTAGTTGAGGGAAAAATCAACACTCTTGGCTTTACATTAGAGTCGTTAGTCCCTCTTTCCCTATCAGAAGCATATAGCTGCTTGAAAACTAAGCTATTAGAACAAGAGTATCGGGATATGATAACAGCTGCGCGGAAAACGTGTTCCCCCCTGACCCTGCTTATTCCAATTGAACAAGGACACATGGCCAATTATTTACATTGGATCACCAACCCTAAATTAAGAAGAGCTTTAACACTGGCCAGATTCAATCTAATGCCTTCTATGCTGCTCTATGGCAGATATCAACAAATTGATAAACAGAGGAGGCTATGTCCATGCAATATGGGTCAGGTGGAGACACTCGATCATACCCTCTTTCATTGTGTAAGGTTTGCAAAAATCAGAATGTCGCAATCTGCACTTATCCCATTTCTGTATAACAATCTAACCGATGTTCTTAAGATACCTATGCTTTTGAACAACATGGATCCCACAGTGTGCGAGAATGTAGCAAAATTTCTGCTAACGATAATAGACGTAAGTCTAGATGAATACCAATCAACGTCTATGTATTATGACCACATATAGCCAGCAGTAATTTTTCTAGCTTCTGTCAGCATCCGAGGACGTTTAAGTGAGTCAACTTAGCTGAAGGAATGTCCTATAGTTACAGAAGGACCATGTATATATTTTAGTATTTAGTATTTTAGTACCAGTGTCTATAATTGTGAGCAATAATGGGCAAATTTTGTATGCTTATTTTGTATGTTTATTTTATGCCAATAAAGGCTTGTTACTTACTTACTCTCACTCCTCTATCTCCCCCCGTGCTAGACTGTGTAATACCGCTCCTCTCTCCCCCGTGCCAGGCTGTGTACTCCCACTCCTCTCTCCCCGATGCCAGGCTGTGTACTCCTACTCCTCTCTCCCCGTGCCAGACTGTGTACTCCCGCTCCTCTCTCCCCCGTGCCAGACTGTGTACTCCCACTCCTCTCTCCCCTGTGCTAGACTGTGTACTCCCACTCCTCTCTCTCCCGTGCCAGACTGTGTACTCCCACTCCTCTCTCCCCCGTGCCAGGCTGTGTACTCTCACTCCTCTATCTCCCCCCGGGCTAGACTGTGTACTTCCGCTCCTCTCTCCCCCATGCCAGACTGTGTACTCCCGCTCCTCTCTCCCCATGCCAGACTGTGTACTCCTGCCTCTGCCAGATCAAGTGCCTCCTTGCCTCCCTCTGCCAGACTGCGTAATTCCGTTCCTAATTCACAGTTGCCAGACTGTGTACTCTTCCTACTCCTGTCTCCCCCGTTCCCCCCCTTTTGCTTCTCCCGGCTTCCCATCTCTTAAGTGTCCTTAATGATGATTAAATATTTTATAATCAGTGGAGGTTAATTAGGTTCCAGCTTATTCAGTATGCTGAGCTTTAGGTATATCACATTTCTTTTTAAAAAAAACACAGAAAATTTAAGGCAATGCCACATGAACACTGTTAATTTACCTCGGTGGACCCATCCAGCATGTATTTTACAACAGTCCCTTGTCGGGTAATAATCCTAGACACCTCCTGTTCTACTGGTTTCTTCCAATGTGATTCCTGCATCTGTGAATGCTTCCACTCTTTGTGGATACACTCTGTCTAGTAAGAATTTCTAAAGAGTGATTCAAGAACTACTTCTGGCCACTTCTGCTTCAACTTCTGTCTTGCTCTCCCACTAGATACATCCCTTACGGCTCTACTGTCTCCTTCAGATATACTGTGCTGCCTTTGGCCCTGAATTACTTGGCCTCTCCATTTGTCTCTGGGTCTGCTCTGTTTGTGGGCTTCATTGACGATGGCTATTGGTTCCTCTTCCACCTTTGGCCCTTTTGGGTCCTGATCACTCTATCTGTTTTAATTTGATCTTGACTTAGCCTCCTCCGCTTTGCATTCTTTATCACTGTTTTTGCCCTTGTCTCCCTTTTCTTCATCTGTCACATATGATAAAAAATTATTTGCATTAGTTGGTAAGAACCCTCCCCCCAGCACCAATAGACTTACATCCAAGGCCAAAGATGGATGGATTTGCACCTGGAAGTGACTGCCATCAGTACAGACACTCTCCAGATACAGGCCCCTTCCGCAAATGTAGAATAATGCGCTTTCAATCCACCTTCAATGCACTTTGCAGATGGATTTTGCTGTGCGGAATAGCAAAATCCAATTGTGAAAGTGGATTGAAAGTGGATTGCAAACAACTGCGGAAGTGGATTGAAAGTGCATTATTCTGCATGTGCGGAAGGAGTGCCCTTATTTTGATCTGGATTAAGACACCATAAAAACTATTCAAGCCAGAGGTCTTGTGAGCCTTACCCCACCTCATTTGCAACACCTGGAGAGGGTGAGACTGGGCAGCCACTTAAAGAACAATAGCAGTAAATCTACAGTAGCTAGCTTCTCCCAATTCCTGTTGTAATAGGTGTCTGCCAGCCAGACTGGCCATCTTATTGTCCTGTGTGGAAGTCTGCTTGCTTAGACCTTTGAATCTCGTGGTCTTAAGCTAGAGGGTATTTTAAGTGAGTTCCACCAACTCCCACAATAAATAATTCCTGGAGATTGGGGCTGGGCAGCCACTTAAGGAGCAGCTGCAACCCAAGGCAGTGGCCTTGGGCAACGACATAAGGGGGCTGCCCATTTGGGGACTGGCCATCTCCTCTTAATTGTTGGTCTGACTTGGTATATTTGGAGAAGGGAAGTGGGTGGGAAAGCCTAGTAGGTTTTAGTGGGAACTCCTATTTTATTATTTCTGATTTACTTATTTATAATTTTGTCTGGATAAATTCATCCACTGTTGACTATTGAAATGGAAAATGGAAAGGTGCCTAAGTCTGTATATTTCATAAATGTTAACTATTTGTTGTTCTGATTTCAATTATTTGCATTGCTTATTGTACTATGTATTATTTATAGGTTGTACAGATTAATGTATTATATACTAATGATATATGTTATATATTAATTATGAAAGCTGCCCTAAGCCTGGCCTTTGGTTGGGACAGAGTGGGATATAAATCCAATTAAAGTTTGTACATTTTGTAAATGTTAACTATTTATTGTTCTGATTTAAATCATTTACATGGCTTATTGTACTATGCAGTATTTATAGACTGTATTGACTGCTGTATTATGTACTGTATTATGTACATACGTTATTTATTATTTTATTTATTTATTTATCATATTTATATACCGCCCTCCCCCAAAGCTCAGGGCGGTGTCCATCAATCATAAAAACAATTTAAAACAGATAATAATACATAAAATACTAAAACTTGCAGATGGCTTCAATTCCTCCCTCCCCCCTTTGTGTACCCACGGTAGGCCAGATGTTCTTTTTATGGCAAAGTTGAAACTCATCCCGGTTTGCCAAATGTCTCATGGAATAGGTCCGCTTTTATAGGTCCTCTGGCGGAAATTTTGATCCTAATTCCGGAGCCTGCCCCACCAGGTAAGGGCCAGAGCAGTAAAAGCCCTGGCCCTTGTAGAGGCCAGCCGGATCGCCTTGGGGCCAAGGATCACCAGTAGGTCCGCCTCAGATGAGCGGAGGGGCCTAGAAGGGCAATATAGGGAGAGACGGTCCCTCAGATAAGCAGGGCCAAGGCCGCGAATGGCTTTAAAGGTCAATACCAAAACTTTAAACATGACCCGGTACTCGAATTGCAGCCAGTGTAATTGGTATAGGACCGGTGTAATCCAGTCCCTAGATGTTGCCCCATTATATATTAACTGTGCGTAAGCCGCCCTAAGCCCGGCCTTTGGCTGGTTGGGCAGGATATAAATCCAATCCAATTCAAGTAAAGTAAAGTGGTAAAGAGGTACTAGCCCTCAGACGAGAACAGGGGTCTGCAACCTGTGGCTCTCCAAATGTTCATGGACTACAATTCCCATCAGCCCCTGCCAGCATGGTCATTGTAGTCCATGAACATCTGGAGAGCCATAGGTTGCAGATCCCTGGACTAGAAGATCATGAAACATAAAAGATAAAATCCTTCAGTTAAAAGCCTGGATCAAGAGCAGTGTTTCGGCATGGCATCTAAATGATGGAAAGATAATGGGCCAAATGAAGCTCAAGGAGGTGGCACCTTTAAAGAAGGAGGCCATCACTGAGAACTCTGCCTTCAGTTGCCGTCCATCTCACCTCTACAAGTGGGAGCGCAGCGAGCAGGGCTGAGGAACAGCATCTTAACTGGTGGGCCGGACAGTACAAGAAGAGCCAGTCTATCAAGAACCACTCACCCCCCACCCCAAAAGCCTTTAAAGAAATAAGCACTCTGGCCTAGCTCCAGTCAGCCAGGCTGCCAGTGTAGGCCTTTATATACAGGGGCGACATGATTCCGGCATCCAGCCCTTGACAATAACCTGGACACTACCTTTCGGACCACCTGAGATCTCCAAAGAGCATCCAAAGGGAGTCTTGGTAAAGTGTAGAGAGAAAGAGGAGGGAGGGTGTGAATTTCACTTACCTCTGCCGTCCTGCATGGTCTCTAACTCCTACAGGAGTAAACAGGGATCCCTAAATGCCACTTTTTAATTCCATCAAGCAGATCATTCAAACTGCTCATATTTATTTATTCTTATTATTTATTATTATTACAGATCATTCAAACTGCTCATAACTTCTTCCTAGCTAGAATAAAATTCTATGCTTGCCAAAAAAGAGAGAAGCACCTTCAACTCCCCCGCAAAGAAAGATTCAGTTGCATAACACAGCAGAGAACCAACCTGGGATGTTTTTGCCAATGAAGGTCAACACCAAACCACTGGGACAGGACACATTTAAAGTATTGAAAGTAGGGACTTCTGGGATGGCTGGGGTCTGCAACTGGACTGGCTCCTCTACTTCCACCTAAAGAATTGGACAGAAAACTTCACACTTTTGCAGGCAGGCGAGGCAGGCAGGCAGGCAGGCAGGCAGGCAGGCAACCAGAAGATCCACATTGACTACCATCACTGGCTTAAGGCCCACACCTCAAAGAGGCTTGCTGATGGCCTACTCCTGCAGCTGTGGCTGCTTCGAAGTGGAAACCACTTGCCAACCACAAACCCCACTAAATAAAGGCCTGGCCCTTTTTCCTGAAGCAGGTGGTAGGTGCTACATTGTGGAACTGTGCTCAAAAGAAAGCCAGGTGACTCCCAAGCCACTAAGTATCATTGCTCTAAGGTCTATACGAGGTGGAACCTTTTTGGACATTGAGACACTGTGGCACAGAGAACTAAATCCAGGCCTCTAACCTCAGGCTGATGCAGAAATTTAAGCACCAACGAAAAGAGCCCACCACCCAATTAACAACAAATAGGTTCTTTGTCTTCACTGATTAATCCAGACAAGCGCATGACACCCAAAGGAATCCACAGCAGTTGCAAAGATTCAAAGAACTTCGATTCCCAGCAGCCCCTGCCCCTGCCACGCTGGCAGGGGCTGACAGGAACTATAGACCGTGACCATCTGGAGGGCCAGACAGAACACCCCTGTTTTAGATCGTTATAAAAATTCTGACACCATAGTGACGTATAACCAATAACCCTTCATCCTGAAAGATATATCCTTGTGTAAAGAAATCCTAATGCGCACTTCAATTTTGGCTATGGATCTTGGCTTCTCGAACTTCATCACAAGGGAATGTGATTATAAGTCACCTTGAGACTCCTTAAGGGAGAGAAAAGTGGGGTATAATTCTTTGGGTTCTTCAAAAGTGAACCAGAATGAAAGCACTGATTAAGAGAAAGGTTCATCCCCAGCATCAGTTCTTGGACCAAGCCACCCAGTGGATTTCTTGAGGATGAACAAAGGGGCTCAGCTCGCTCCCAACCCTCAGCGGAAAACAGGTGGCTGGTACCCAACAGTGCACCCCTGACAGGGGACTGGCTCGATTCCAAGGCCAGGAGGCAATGGGTGCACCTTGCTTGGGGAAGCACGATACCTTGAACCAGCCCTGCTCACACCTTTTTCTCTTCTTGCTTGGGAGTGTCTTCCGGCGATCCGGCAACGGTGAGGCGAGAGCTCAATTTGCCCGATGGTAAGGATTTGACAGATTTTTCTTTACCAGGCTTGTTCTTCCCAGGCGC
>NW_025950349.1:0-15921 GCF_021028975.2 Sphaerodactylus townsendi | reverse complement strand
CAGGCGAAACGTCAGGAGAGAATGCTGCTAGAACACGGCCATACAGCCCGGAAACCACACAGCACACAAGTCAGGAGAAAATGCTACTGGAACACGGCCATACAGCCTGGAAACCCCATAACACTCCAGTGATTCCGGCCGTGAAAGCCTTCGACAATGCAATCCCTTCAAATATTTAATCTTGGTCATCATGTCACCCATTAACCTTCTCTTCTCCAGACTAAACATACCCAATTTCCCTCTGGGCAGATTCCCAAATTCCTAAACATACCCACCTCTGGGCAGATTCCCAAATTACCTCACTAGCTAAATCTTCAATGCTGCAGAAACTAATGGTCAGTGGTGTGAATAATACAATTCTCCTGTGTGCTCATAATCAATATCATTACAGTATTCATTCCTGTATGTGTTGACATGTGAAATACATATGTTACTAAACTTCCCTAATTGTAATTTCCCACCTGTGTGGGCTGTCCTCCAGCTCCCATCTCATCCTCATAAGGCTCTCTTTCCCCAATCAGACCTCGTTAAAACTAACAACTTGCACCTCCTCATCCTAGCCTTCTCTTAAAGCAAGTATTTATTTGACAAAAGCAAAGGAGATATTACTCAGCGCTGATTCCTGGGTCTTCTAATGAACTAAACGTCTATCTTATGCAAGGTTCCCTGGGCTTTTTCTAGGGGAAATTAAACTTTGGTCAAGCCTTGAAGGCTTCTGGACTATTTCTACCCCTGTTACTACATTAACAATTGCGTGTACATGGGGGAGATGCAACCGCATCATTAACCCAGAAAAGACTTGAAATCTTCCTTTGATGTTTGCTAACGCCCTCGGGGGAGCAGAGAAAAGCTCTAGTGCAGCAGACCACCCTAAAATTGCAACCAACAAATTAAACTGAAAAATGTTTTAAAAAAAGTGGAGATGCCGGGGATTGAACCCGGGGCCTCATACATGCAAAGCATGCGCTCTACCACTGAGCTACATCCCCAACACACAATCAGCTGCTTCCGCAAGCTTCTATATCAAGGAAATTCACACTATCAACGTTGCTTTGGCTAAAAGCAAAGGCCATCTATGGAACCCAGAAAGGAAGGGGGCCAGGGAGGGAATAGATATGAATTCAAAATACCGTACAGTCGAACTAGCGTTTTCAGCCTCCTGCGATTTGCAGTGCACTGTCCCTGCAAAGAGCAAGCAAAAGATAAAGGACGCAAAGTCTGGCCAGAAGTCGTGAGCGCGACAAAAAGACCCGGTTTTGGCAAATGCATAGATCCTTTCTCGGTATTTGCGGTCAGCACCAATATGGAGACAGACAGACCTGTTAATCTTTCATAGCAAGAATGGAGCAGAAACAAAAAAATTGTGCGCCTCCCCGTCGGGGAATCGAACCCCGGTCTCCCGCGTGACAGGCGGGGATACTTACCACTATACTAACGAGGAAAGGCGATGAGAGGTGCGCTGGAAATACGTCACTTGAGGCTGTGGTAGGCTTCAGTGGTCTTGCAGATGCATGGATCAATTTGCAATTTATACAGCCAGAGCTTCAGGCTGTATAATGGAGCATCAGGAGTTGCCATTTGCAAACAGAGGGAAAGGAACTGCTGTTCTGCGGATCGCTGCCGTTTGCACTCTGGACTGGAACTCCCAGGGTGGGAGTTGGGTCTTTGCAACGACCCTTCACATCTGCTAGGACTGCGGGCGTGAGGCTTCCTTGCAATTCATTTTATCTCTTTGCTTTCCCACTGGAGACCCGAAGTGGATTACTTGTAAAGGTATGCAAACCAACCGGACAGCATGAAGCAAGCAGCAAGCCGTGCGACGGGAGGATCACCGAAGCAAAAACAGAGTCGGTCAGAATCAGCCCAGAGACCGTAGCAGGGAGTTCTCGCATTGCAGGGTGCAACCGAGAGGAGCAAATCAGTAGTTTGTTGGTGGTTTGGAAGGGTTGCAACGGGCGTATCCTGAGCAATTGGGTTTTGCCTTCTACGAGCCAGTTGGGATAGTCGTGCCAGCCCGGGCTGTGCAGCAGCATGCAAAAAAAAAAAAAATTAAAATAGGCAAACTTCAGAGCACGTGAACTCCGCTCACATAAAAGTATCTGCCGAAACCCGGGATCGAACCAGGGACCTTTAGATCTTCAGTCTAACGCTCTCCCAACTGAGCTATTTCGGCGGTTAGTACCTTTTTTTATGTGTGACTAGCTGTACTCATTGATCTGAGCCTCACCCTGTCAATCAGTCAATTTCTTGCAGAGTTCTAAAGTTCTGGCACCGGATTACAATAAAGGCACTGGGTTGGAAGGACCTCGGCAGTCCTTGGAGGGGGAAGGATGCTAACCGGCAAGGATGGAAAGAGTGCCTCAGGGCATATGCAAAGTTGCTGGACCTTCGGAAACCTGCTTGGGGGAGGGGTACAGGAATGCATGGGGAGACTGGTTGTCTGCCCACTGTTCAACCGACTGAATCAGAAGCGAAGCCATGCTGACACCACTAGTGCTCTACATGTGCTCAGAGGATCCCCCTCCTGGCTCGTGTTGTTCTGCCCCAAAGAACATGCAAATCTGAGGATGTTCATCCTATTGCACAACAACCTTGTGAGGTAGGCTAGGCGGGGGCGGGGGAGTCATGCCATGACAAGGAAACTCATACAGGAAAAGAGACTAGTCCCTGCAGAGGTTGACCCAGCAGGGTATCTCCCTAACACGTTTTCAAGCAAGGGCCGAAACAACACAGATTACTTTCATGGGCTCAAATTGCTTCCTGCACAGGTAAAAGGCTCACATGCGAATGTAGAAAGGGAAACAGGTTCATTTAGAATGGTTACAACTCATTATAAATATGCTGTGCAGAATTCACCTCAGAGATGTCAGGGAGACAGAATTTCTGCCTCGGTTCCACTCTGCGTTGTAGGTGCAAATTCAGCTTTCCAGTGGAAGCCATGCATGCTGGTTACCTCCTTCCTCCCCCTCTGTATTTTTTTTAATGGTAGCAGCTCTTTAAATCATTTTGGAAGTTTTGAAATCAAAACCTATTAATTACCGTCACTGACCAAAGTATACCGATAAATAAACATGCTATTAGCTTAGTACATAAATAGCTCTACAGTGCACTAAAATACCACTACAAATCCATAAAAAATTTAAATACGGCAAATCATGCAACAACAATGGAGAGAAATCCAATTTTGCTGGAAGATTATTATGTCAGGGTATCTTAGTCCAGTTATTTCTAATCCAAGTTGTTAGTCAAGCATACTTGGCAACTTTATCAGTTGGCTCTTTTTGTATATTTTTCAGGGTTTTTTTTCTCTTCTAAGGGGAACATACAGCAGAGGAACAACACGGCTTCTCAGCAGTCCCTCTTCAACATAACACTTTCACGTTCTGCATGCGGAACCGAGACCGAAGAGGTTATTTTCCCTTCGTGGATTACATACACATCTCCATTTTTGTTTCCAAAAAGCAGGGCCAACTTTCCAAGTTGTGAGATACACGGGATGTGCAACAAAGACAGGAATCCTACATGTGAGCTCCCAAAGGCACCTGGTGGGCCACTGCGAGTAGCAGAGAGCTGGACTAGATGAACTTTGGTCTGATCCAGCTGGCTTGTTCTTATGTTCTTATGAATGCACAAAGGCAAGCAGGAAAAGAAAAGGCCATTTTATTTCAGAAAATTGCAGCGTTATATTACAAAACAAGGCAACGAACATGTTATATGTACACGGTTAATTTACAAAGTGAAAGTAGCAGTTAGAGCTGGTATCAAAAAGAATGTGGCAAAATATTTCGGGGCACCCCTTTCCAATCACAACGATGCTGTGCCTCAACAAAAGCAACATCTTTTCCACAGGGATATTTCATTTGCTTCAAGCAGCTTCGCTCTTCCAAGACTGCTCCTGCCCACTGGCCATCTGGGTACGCTATCAGCTCTGGTGTGCAGAGCCTTCTTTCCAACACCCCTGGGGCAGCGAACGACAGCCCTTCAGGGGAGGAAGTGCACAAAGAAGGCTTCGTATCATTTCATAAGCGTCTTCAAAAGATTTGGCTTTCTCATCTTAGAAAAATGCATTCTTTGTAATGTTTTTCTCCATTCATGCACAAGTTGCAACATTATACACTCTCTCTCTCTCTCTGGGAAATACAAATCACGGCAGAGATCAAACAAACAAAAAATGAACACAACAGGCTTTGAGGCTGGAGGAAAGAATGCGTTTACAAGGGTCCCACTTCCTACTGCTTCTGGTCATGGACATTCAAGGCGTTCTCAAACTTCTAAGGCGATCACGGTAAACTCAAGGATTGTCTGTCCTTGGAAACTATGGAACTGATACAGCCTAAAAGCTTGTTATTCCCAAAGGGAGAAAGGACAAATAAGAAGAGCTGAAAATGATACAAACAAGCAGCCAGTCAGAATGCCTGGGATGATCTACAGAAATCAAGTTTTGGAGTGGAGCGTCTTTATTTCAGCGTGCAACTTAAAAACTGAAGCTTGAAGATGGCTCTGAAATTGGTCCTTCGGACTAGGATGCTTCCATCTTATTAAAGTGTATTTCCCAGAAAAGTTCACAGCTCTTTCGCTCTGTTGGACACCACAGAACCAGGGGGTTGAGAGGTCAAGCTACCTGGCTCACAATTAAATCTCATACCCTCATGTGTTTTTTTTGAGCTAACTAAGCACTAAAGTGCTTTTGAACAGGATCGATATGTTTATCACGATCTGGTGATGTCACCCATGTTTTTAGACAGGTGTGGATTAGATCTCCAACATATACGCCTAACAATCTCCCCATTCATATCAGGGGAAGAAGAGAATCTGCGTGTATGCTCCTTTGCAACCATTCCCTGCTCCCAAGTGCATCGTAAGGAACCTATGCAAGTGAACGAATACAGTCCATTCCTCTGTGAATAAGTCGGTCTCTTCCTTGCAAATACAGACATCTCTTTTCTGGATCTTTGCAGCCCAGTTAGTTCTAGAGATGACTCTGTGGACAGAGTTAGCAGAGGACAATTTTCTTAGCAATTCATGGCGTTACCGGTGGCCAGATTTTAGATACGTTGTCATGCGCTGCTTCTGGAATCCACTGGCAATATTCCATCAACAAATCTGAAACAGAACAATATTTTTTTGACTGATGGCCCTTAATCGAAAGAAGCTTTAATGAAAGGCCAATGCAACAAGAGCCCTGAGAATGGTGAGTGCGCTGACATTGCTTACATTTGGGGTTCCTGTTCCAGGCTGCAAGTAATGCATCCCGGTTATCAGCATTTTCAGACACCAGGCCTTTCAGGAGGGATTCCGTCCTTGGTTGGAGTCTGCAGGGGTTCCAAAAGGATATTATTGTCATGGCAAGCATATAAAATCCAACAGATGCTCCAAGTTTTGCAGCAAATCAGAATTCAAAGGATAGCCTTGCAACTTTTCTCCAGAGGGCTGACACCAGACTGTACTCTGGCCATAACCTGCATTCTCTATTATTTATTTTTATTTTTTATTTATGGGTTTTGTATACCGCCCAACCCCCGGAGGGCTTTGGGCGGTGCACAACATAATTTCCTCAATGCAGCATATACAATACAACAAAACCCCAATAAATTAAATAAATTTAAAATTTAAAACACAGCGGTAAATTTAATAAAAATGGCGTCAGCAATAAACCCCAGTTAAACCTTCCCAAGAAGGGGGAAGCAGAATGAAAAAGTGGGTCCCCTAGATGGCAAAGGGGACTCCGAGCCGGAGGAGTAAAAGGGGCACTTCAATCAGCGGCTGGACCCTCCAAAAGCCTGGTGGAACAACTCCGTCTTACAGGCCCTGCAGAATTCACCAAGATCCCGCAGGGCCCGGACAGCTGGAGGGAGAGTGTTCCACCAGGCAGGGGCCAAGGCCGAAAAGGCCCTGGCCCGAGTGGAGGCCAGCAGCATCATAGAGGGGCCAGGAACTTTATTTATATCCCATCTTTCTCCCCTACGGGGACCCAAAGCAGATTCCATTGATTCCCTGCGGTAGGGTTAGGGTGTGGGACTAGCCCAAGGCCACCCACCATGCTTCCAAGGCAGAGTGGGGGCTCGAACCTGGGCCTCTCAGATTCAAATTTGACACTTTAACCACCACACCAGACTTCGCCGCTTGAGCAGGGAGCGCAACTTCAATCCCACGGGTATTTCCCAGGTTTGCTCCCTCTTTTATTCTGCTTTAATAATATCCCACAAAATGAGCGTTGCTGTCGATTTTGTCCTAATACAACTGATTCACTTTCTCATATTCTGCTTCACTGTTCAAAATACAACAACATCAGAACTGATTTGAGAACTGTATTACCAACAGGATTTATGCTCCTCTGTCGCCCATGTTCCGTTAATGCCGTGGATACAATACAGCATATCCTCCTAGAATGTCAGCTACACTCTGCATTACGTAGTCACTATATAATCCCGATTATTAAAGCTAAAACAAATCTGCCCTCGGCTTATGTAGTGAAGTATTTACTTAGTGATGCATCTTCTGAGATAACCTCTAGGGTCGCTACATATCTAGCAGAAGTAATATCTCAAAGACGGTACTAAAATGTGTCCCTCAATGTATCACATCATCTAAATTACATTGATTTGATGTCTGAGGCTCAGGTCATCGTGGTGAACATGGGAAGTCATTCAAATCGGTTTTGATTAACATATGGATGTCGTGGTGGGTCTTCGGAGAGTTTGTGTATGATTTGTCCTAACTTTGTGTACTGGATTCCTCGTTGTATTGCTGTTTATCATACAAACATACTGTATGTAGAATTATTTATGCCTAATAAAGGTTTACTGTACTGTACTGCTCCTCTGTGATAAGATTAAAAATGGCCAAGCTTCTAAATAACTCTAATGTTGAAATCTCTGAAGCTGTTGCTATATTTTTACTCTGGGTACTGCAAGTTGTGCAATAATGATCTTCCTATTGTATTTGGAATTCTTGACACACTGGTTTTATGCCTAATAAAGGTTTTGGATTTGGATTTATTCTGCTTTAAGCTAGGAATACATGCGACGCCCTCTCTCGCCAAAAATAATTGTCAACGACTCACTTGGACCATGTTTTCAACATTGTGACAGGATTAGATAGCAGGCAGCGGGCAAAAGAGTCCAACTTTTTAAAGACCTGGAAGGAGACACATACATGTATTTTAGAAAGAAGTGATAAATATACAGGGGACAGCTTTAAAGATAGTTACGAGGTAGAACTAAGCAGGAGGGGGCTGTCTATCTTGCTGACCTGACACCTGCACCCTGTGGACACAAGACACAGAGAGGTAAGCTGAGTGTGGACCAGAGGCAGGGCTTTCTCAGTGGTAGCACCCTGACCCTGCTTATTCCAATTGAACAAGGACACATGGCCAATTATTTACATTGGATCACCAACCCTAAATTAAGAAGAGCTTTAACACTGGCCAGATTCAATCTAATGCCTTCTATGCTGCTCTATGGCAGATATCAACAAATTGATAAACAGAGGAGGCTATGTCCATGCAATATGGGTCAGGTGGAGACACTCGATCATACCCTCTTTCATTGTGTAAGGTTTGCAAAAATCAGAATGTCACAATCTGCACTTACCCATTTCTGTATAACAATCTAACTGATGCTCTTAAGATACCTATGCTTTTGAACAACATGGATCCCACAGTGTGTGAGAATGTAGCAAAATTTCTGCTAACAATAATAGACGTAAGTCTAGATGAATACCAACCAATGTCTATGTATTATGACCACATATAGCCAGCAGTAATTTTTCTAGCTTCTGCCAGTATCCGATGACGTTTAAGTGAGTTAACTTAGCTGAAGGAATGTCCTACAGTTACAGAAGGACCATGTATATATTTTAGTATTTAGTATTTTAGTACCAGTGTCTATAATTGTGAGTAATAATGGGCAAATTTTGTATGCTGTTTTTGTATGTTTATTTTATGCCAATAAAGGCTTGAATGTACCTTGCTGTTGGAATCCCTGCCCTCCGAAGTTTCCCCGACATTCACCGTACTGTCCTTCAGGTGCCAGAGCAAAGCTTTTAACTGAGAATTTGAACAATCTTTTTTAGCTGTTTTATGACCTACTTCTAGCTTGAGAACTGTTCAGCAGATATTCCTAAGGGTGCTTGGAGTTTTATGCTGTTTTTACACCTTGGTTTATTTTTAACATTGACAATTTTTGATGGTTTTTCCCCCCCATGCAAGCAGGTCTCTGGGGATGAGGCATACAAATCCAATAAAGAAGTAAAATAGAGAAATGCATACAGACCTTCCCTTCTAGTAAGAACTTGGCAAAGTATTTGAAGCGATCAATGCCTTCAGGATAATCCACCTCCACAGCTGGGAGTTGCCACCCTATTCGATCTGCAGAGAGAGGCAGGGTGTCGTGTGTTTGTGTTAGAGAATCTCTCGCTAGCTGGCCTGGCATTCAGACCTCAAACCCTCTTGATTCCGTGGAAGGACCACCAAACGTGGCATCAGCCAACCCCACTAGAGCTTCAAGGACCTTCTACAAATGGGAGTCGGAAAACCACAGCCCCAAAATAATAACAACAACATTAATAATAATAATAGTTTAGATTTATATCCCCATTGTCTCTCTGTAAGGAGATTTGGTGGCTTACAAACTCCTTACAAACTCCTTTCCCCTCTCCTCAAGAGGCACCTTGTGGGGTAGGTGGGGTTGAGAGAGTTCCAAAAGAACTGTGACTAGTCCAAGGTCACCCAGCAGGAATGTAGGAGTGCAGAAACGCATCTGGTCCACCAGATAAGCCTCTGACACTCAGGTGAAGGAGCGGGGAATCAAACCCAGTTCTCCAGATTAGAATCCACCCACTCTTAACCACTACACCACGCTGGCTCTCACCATCTGCATGAAGGTAAGTTGTGACGGCCATTTTGAACCTCTACCCACCATGTTGTGTCAGAATGCCAAACTTTCCCACAGGCTGAGAAAGATTGGAAACCCCCCAATGTAGCTTTTATACCATGGAGACTTGCTGCAGTATTCTGGAACAATCAATGGGAATAATTTGTTCCCCTCAAGAAAGAAGCACAACGTCACAAAACTCACAGAAGACGCTCGGCCTGTGGCATTTGATGCGGCCCGTTTTAGGACAGTAAGAAGGAGGAGGATTATCGAGCGGCTTTTCAAAGTGGCAGTATGGAGGCAAGAGGAGGGGAATCCATTCAGGTTCAATGGCTGAAACACCTGCAGGAGAACAGAATCAAGATGGCGGAGGGTGTTAAAAAAATTGAGCTTTGCGTCAACCTTGACCTTTTCGAGCACAGAAATCGGCATGTTTTGAGGCACAAAACGTTGTCCGCCAGGGAAGAAGCATGGGTATTTGCCCTCAATGAAGACCCTCCCCAAATCTGTCCCCTGCTATTTAATTCACGTTTCAGCTGGCCTGGCATTCAGACCTCAAACTCTCTTGATTCCGTGGAAGGACCACCAAACATGGCATCAGCCAACCCCACTTTAGAGCTTCAAGGACCTTCTACAAATGGGAGTCGGAAAACCACAGCCCAAAAATAATAATAACATCCAACATAACATCCAATAACATCCAACATCCAAAATAATAAGAACAGCCAACATAATATTGGTCATTTTGACCCTATTTACCCTCAGAAAGAATCTCTGCCATGTTGACTTCACTGCTGAAGTAGCCCTATGTGCTGCAAAGGATTCTGGATGTATTCTGAGATGCCTGAACGGGGAAAGAGACTTCGGCCATGCTTGCTTAGTGCAGGACCGTGGCTCAGGGGTGGAGCATCTGCTTAGTCCCAGGTTCAATCCCTGGCATCTCCAGTTAAAAAAAAAAGATGAAATAGGAAGTGATGTGAAAGATCTCTGCTTGAGCCACTGGACAACGGCTGCCAGTCTGAGTAGACGATACCGATAGGCGGATGGCCAGATTCAGTAGGAGGCAGCTTCAGCGTGATGTAGTAGCTGAGAATAGGTGCACTCTAATGGAGAACCGGGTTCGATTCCCTGCTCTGCCATTCAAGATGTGGAGGCTTATCTGGGGAACCAGATTAGCTTCTGCACTCCAACACATGCCACCTTGGGCTAGTCACAGTTGTTCGGAGCATTCTCAGCTCCACCCACCTCACAGGGTGTTTGTTGTGGGGGCGGGGGAGGAGAAAGGGAAAGGAGATTGTAAGTCTCTTTGAGTCTCCTTACAGGAGAGAAAGGGGGGATATAAATACAAACTCTTCTTCATGGATTCATGCGGTCCAAATTAACAAAGAAACTCTTAAGAATGGCCTGTCTACAACTACACGTTCCAGAGAACAACTGGCTACAAAATGCCTCGTTTTCCTAAAAAGGATGCATGTTCAATGTCAAATCCCCAATGAGTGCTGAACCCCCAATGATTGTCTGAAGACTCCCCAAGTTTTCTCCAGTGTCACAGGTCATGGCCTGAGCCAGCCAACTGAACACACCAAACAGTCACACCTATGTTACCACACCTGATCAACTCTTGCTTAAACCTCGAAAAGGACCCCTCCACCCCCAGGGAAGGAGCAGCTGGTTACCTTTCATGTACATTTTTGTGGTTTCGACAATTTCCTGATACACCACGAACTCAGGCAGCTGTTTGAAAAGGACGGAATTCGGGTGGATGAAGACCGGATCGTCCAAAAGGGGAGTCTACGGAAAGGATCAGAGGCAAAAAGACTGAAGTTTAAGCCCAGGTTGCGTTTGCGTATCCTGCAGCTTCCTCTCTTCCACATTTCTGCACTAACGCATCCAAATTTGGAAACAAGCCATGAGATGCAAAATTGCCAGCCTGGTGAAAGATCCTGCAGTAGACCAGCACTCCCTGAACAAGGTTGTAGGCCAGTGATGGCGAACCTTTTCGAGACCAAGTGCCCAAATTGCAACCCAAAACCCACTTATTTATCGCAAAGTGCCAACACAGCAATGTAACCTGAATACTGAGGTTTTAGTTCAGAAAAAATGGTTGGCTCCGAGGCGTGCATTACTCAGGAGTAAGCTTGGTGGTAGTTGGTGGCTTTGCTTTGAAGCAACCGTGCAACTCTTCCAATGAGTGAATCATGACCCTAGGAGGGTTTACTCAGAAGCAAGCCCCATTGCCAGCAACCGAGCTTACTCCCAGGTAAAGGATTGCACTTTAGTTCTTCGTATGAAAATCAGTGGGGTTTAACAGTGCTTAACAGGGTTACCTACACTGCTTCCCCAAAACTAGGTCTTAGGTTTAATCCTAATAATCAAGCCCAGCAACTCAGGCCAGCCTAGATGTGTGTGTGTGTGTGGGGGGGGGGACTCTATTTGCGTGTGCCCACAGAGAGGGCTCTGAATGCCACCTCTGGCACCCATGCCATAGGTTCGCCACCACTGTTGTAGGCAGTTCACGGAGGGTCCAGCGGTTTAATGCACATTTAAGATCACGAAATACCAAGCACAGAGTAAAGTCAGGTTAGAAGTCCAAAACCAAAGTCAAAACAGGAACGCAGCGATGGCAACATGAGCAGAGCCTTCCAAGTCAGATCACAGCATTGTTGCCGCAACACAGTCTGGTTTCCAGCCCCTTATACCCGGAACGCCCCATCCACCAGTGCAAAACCGCATGCAGCTGCGTTGCTTCAGTGCGTCTCCTGCAATGACTTCTAATTGAGGCCAGCTAGGCACAGAGCTGCTAGCCTGCTGCTGCGTCTTCCCTCTGTAAACAGGCACGCGGCTTCCTCTGGCGTTGCTCCCGGGGCTCGGGAGACACAGGGCGGTGAGTGAGCTGGCACTGCCTCTCCTGACTTGTTGACAGGAGGCTGGGGAGTCTCAAAGCTGAGTCCCCACCTGAGGAGCCCCCAGACATGCTGGACTGGGTCATATCAGATCCCCCAAGTCCACAGCTCTTTATAGCCCAGGGGTAGGGAACCTGCGGCTCGAGAGCTGCATGCGGCTCTTCTGCCCCTTGCACTGTGGCTCCACGAGCCAAGCCGCCGGCCCCATGCTTGCCCACCCTGGAGGCAGCAGGGCGGGCGCATCCATGCGCTTCTCAGAATTAGTGGAGTAAAAGGTTAAAAAAACCCTATATATATATATACAGTGTTATCTTTATTTTAAATGTCAAAAATTATTTGCGGCTCCAAGTGTTTTCTTTTCCCGTGGAAAACGGGTCCAGATGGCTCTTTGAGTGTTAAAGGTTCCCTACCCCTGTTATAGCCCATGTGCGGATGGGTTATCTCTGCTCAGAAAAGAGCAGGAGCCTCTCAAATGGCAACACCACAACATTTCAGCTGCTAGTGTAGTATCACATTAATGCAAACCAAGTTATTGTCAATCTCGAGCCTCACTCACAAAGGAGGCTTCCGCTGCATCTCTGAATGATTCACAATCCACATCTTGCAGGATGACTAATTCTCCTGCATCACTGAAACAGGATCGTTTGACTCATGCAGAGGCACAAACAAAGGAACATGATCTGGCTTTAGAGGTCTCATTTCCTACTTTTGTGGTCTCTCTGTATGAGTTGCTGCTCTGGATCCACCTCCTTCAAACCAAGAAACGTATCAGCAACTCCGAGAGAGAGATGCAGTTCTTTTGTGGGCTATTTCTTCTGAACTCTTTCATACTTTTCAGTGAAGCCTTTTGGTAGTTTAGCTGGCTTCAACTCGCCTAATGCTGCCATAACAGGAGGCTGCAGACTGTTAAAAGGAAAGAGGCAAAGGAATAACTGAATTAACAGAACGTCACCACATTCTACCTTGTAACCATTTTTCCACTTCTCATCGAGGAGCTCCTCCGCTTGGATCCTTCGGGCGACGTGGTCTCCAAGACCTGCCAGGACTATTTGCCGCAAGTAGGTCACCTGGGTCTCTGTCGGGGGCTTCATTTTGGGGTCAACAAAGAGGCTGGCATCGGGACAGACGGAGTTCACTTGAAGCACGGGAACGTGAAAAATACAAAAACAAGGGTGGGTGGAAGGAAAAGTGGATTAAGAAGATCCCGGCTACTGCTATGAACCACCAGCCTTATTACAGACTAGAACAGCGGTTCCAAACCTTTTTTCGCTCGTGTATCCCTTGGCAAACCGTTTCCCTAAAATTGTACTCCCCTAGTAGCAAACTCATTATGTAACTTTTTCTGGTACTCCCAAATGCTCTGGCATGTCCCACTGGGGTTCACGCACTCCGGGTTGGGAACCACTGATCTAAAGAAACAAAAAAGGGCTCTACCTGCTGTGGTCAGCTGTCCCCGCAAGCGCCTGATTTCCACCATGGCTTTGTAGCGCAGGCCGTTTGCATCGCAGAAGCTGGGTGTGCATCCGGCATACTCACAAGCGCCCACGGCTCCTGCCATAGAAAGTCACAACGGCAAACATCAGGAATGCAACAAAATAATTTTAATCCCAGCAAAGGTGCTTAGTTGCAGAGGTCCCAAAGTATCATGATTCTTTAGAGAAGAAGAAGAAGAGTTTGGATTTATATCCCCCCTTTCTCTCCTGCAGGAGACTCAAAGGGGCTGACAATCTCCTTGCCCTTCACCCCTCACAACAAACACCCTATGAGGTAGGTGGGGCTGAGAGAGCTCAGAAGAGCTGTGACTAGCCCAAGGTCACCCAGCTGGCGTGTGTGGGAGTGCCCAGGCTAATATGAATTCCCCAGATAAGCCTGCACAGCTCAGGCGACAGAGCGGGGAATCAAACCCGGTTCCTCCAGATTAGATACACAAGCTCTTAACCTCCTACGCCACTGCTGCTTTAACCACACAAAGAGCCTTTTTGGCATCTCACACAAAAAATTACTGATACTTACTGTCACCACTCAAGAAACATGATTTTTTTTTAAATTAAGAAAGCAGTGCTTTCATTTGAACAGCATACCTAGCATTACCATGAGGTCTCCCAGTTTTTGAGAGGGTCCTTGTCCGGCCCAAATCCGTTGCATCTGTACCACCCGGGCCTTTTTCCCCTTGAGCTTCTCCTGCTCTGCTTCACTCATGGCGGGTCTGTAGCAAAGATCACACAAGAGACAGAATCATTTGAAGAAGAAGAAGAAGAGTTTGGATTTATAGCACACCTTTCTCTCCTGTAAGGAGACTCAAGGTGGCCTAGAAACGCCTTTCCCTTCCTCTCCCCACAACAGACACCTTGAGAGGTAGGTGGGACTGAGAGAGTTCCAAAAGAACTGTGACTAGCTCAAGGTTACCCAGCAGGAATGTAGGAGTGCGGAAACACATCTGGTTCACCGGATAAGCCTCCACCACTCAGGTGGAGGGTTGGGGAATCAAACCCGGCTCTCCAGATTAGAATCCACCTGCTCTTAACCACTACACCACGCTGGCTCTCTGAAAATTTGGGATTTTCAGTTCTTTCAACAATCAAAGCTCCAACCCACTGCCCCTGATTTATTTTTTTCCCTATAGACGAAGAAGAGGAGGAGGAGAAAAATAATGTGGATTTATTCCCCGCCTTTCTCTCCTGTAATCCGATTCAAGACTGCTTTACAAACTCCTTTCTTCTCCCCTCAATGGGCACCTTGTGATGTAGGTGGGGCTGAGAGAGTTCAGAGAGAACTGTGACTGGCCCAAAGTCACCCAACAGGCTTCATGTGTAGTACCGGAGAAACTAATCCAGTTCACCAGATAAAAGTCCACCACTCAGGTGGAGGAGTGGGGAATCAAACCCAGTTTGGTGTGAAACCTCACCTGTCAAACTCTTCAAAAATTTCACGGACTGTTAAGGCCGACACTAAGGAGATGACGTACGGCAGGCAGTTGTGCTGTTTGCTTAGGGCAAGCATCTTTGCGTAACGGGGAGCCACGGGAAACGATGCCATTGTAGCCCCCAAGGGGCTGATGGGACAACTGAGCTTTGCTTCCTGGAGTTTCCCCAGCCTAGAAGAAAAAGAAGAACATTGTCTAGATGTGCCTATGCCATTACAGCTGATACTTAAGTTAGTTTACACGGACAGAGCCATAAATCAGAAGTAAGCTGATTACCGTAATTAGGAATGGCTATGTACCGTGTTTCCCCAAAAATAAGACAGCGTGTTATATTAATTTTTGCTCCCAAAGATGCACTATGTCTTATTTTCAGGGGATGTCTTATTTTTCTGTGTTCTGTTCATCGGGCATGCTGCCAAACAAAAACTTTGCTACGTCTTACTTTCGGGGGATGCCTTATATTTCGCACTTCAGCAAAACCTCTACTATGTCTTATTTTCAGGGGATGTCTTATATTCGGGGAAACAGGGTATTTATTCCAGGGACCCCAACCTTTTGGAGCCTGCAGACATCTTTGGAATTCTATCACAGTGTGGTGGACACAGCCACAAAATGGCTGCCACAAGAGGTGGAGCCAATCACCAAGTGTCAGGGGGCAAGGTTCTATGGAACTCCAATAGGAACTCTTAAACATGACAGGAATAGTAACTCTTTAACATAACTCTTTAACAACACATCCTCTATTACGTGGATGCCTTTTAATTGGTTAACTGCTTTCTGGTACGTTTTTCGGAGGTTTTACATGTTATGATTATTTTTTTACTGTAACGTTGGAAGCGTTTTTATATCAATTCCAATTCAACAAGCCTTTATTGGCATATACACGATATTTCCAGTTAAAATACTGTTCCAGTTAAAATAATAGGTCCAGTTAAAAAATACAGTTCCAGTTAAAAAGTGAATAGTAAAAAACCTCGCGTTTGTCATGCATTCAGTTTACAAACTTCTGACAAAAACTTTGCCACTGTAAGGCAGCAATGAAAATCCTGACAATTTAAAAGCGTGACTACTGTATCTGATTCAGTATAATCAATCATAGGGTCTATAGCCGTGGTGGTGAACCTTTGGCACTCCAGATGTTATGGACTACAATTCCCATCAGCCCCTGCCAGCATGGTCAATTGGCTATGCTGGCAGGGGCTGATGGGAATTGTAGTCCATA
>NW_025950348.1:0-16140 GCF_021028975.2 Sphaerodactylus townsendi | reverse complement strand
CTGGCTACTTGGAATGTCCAGATAGCCCATAATATGGTGGGCTGAGCGGGATGAGACACCAGGAATATATTGGTTGTGGTGGGTTTTCCGGGTTGTGTCACTGTGGTCTGGTGGACCTTGTTCCTAACGTTTTGTCTGCATCTGTGGCTGGCATCTTCAGAGGTGTATCGCAGTGTGTAACAGACTTCTCTCTGTGATACACCTCTGAAGATGCCGGCCACAGATGCAGGCGAAACGTTAGGAACAAGATCCACCAGACCACGGCCACACAGCCTGGAAAACCCACCACAACCAGTTGAATCTGGCCGTGAAAGCCTTCGACAATACAGGAATATTTTGTACCAGCGTTTTGTCATTTTATGCCAACTTCTTGCCTGGCCTTCCAGACGCGAGTCCAGAGGTTGTGTTTATCACTAACACCCCTAAACAGGCTTTGGAGATCACTCCCTCTCTCTGGTGCCCCGCCCTGACCCGGAAAATCATGCAAAATCCTCTAAGTGACCAGACCCTTCATGTGCCATCTTAAGGATTGCGAGGGACTGGAGAGGCTGTCAAGTTGCAAACACCCCCCCTTCCTTCGGGGACTTGCCAGAGCGCGGGCAACTCTGAGGGTCCTTGTGAAGGTTCTTCGTACTTTCATTCGGAGGGGTGGGAGGAAGCTGGTAGGAGGTGCAGGGGTGTGTGAGATGTCTTCATGTGTTCGATCGGATCTTGAGGTTCTAATTTGAAAAAAAAAAGCCACGTGTATCTTTAAAACTGTGTTGTTTTCCCTGAGCCATAACTTGCAGTGTGATGAATCAATGTGGTCTCCGCAGGCTTGCAGGAGAGGAAGGATGCCATCCATGGGGTGTACTCGGTCATCGGTCAGCTCTCTCGCACCCATCACCATACCTTGGAATGCCTGATCTTTCACCTAGTCAGGTACCAGTAGCTGATAACAAAGGGCAAGACCCGGCCTTTTTTTCCTTCACCCAGTGGCTGCCCCCTTACACAGCAAGTAGTGCCAGCGTGGTGTCGTGGTTAAGAGCAGGTGGATTCTAATCTGGAGGACTGGGTTTGATTCCCCACTCCTCCACCTGAGTGGCGGAGACTTATCTGGTGAACCAGATGTGTTTCCACACTTCTGCAATCCTGCTGGGTGACCTTGGGCTAGTCACAGAACTCTCCCAGCCCCACCTACCTCACAAGGTGTCTGTTGTGGGGAGAGGAAGGGAAAGGAGCTTGTGAGCCACCTCGAGTCTCCTTACAGGAGAGAAAGGTGGGATGTAAATCCAAACTCTTCTTCTGCTATATTTGTTACCTTCTGCCCAGCTTCCAAAGCCTGCATACCTAGAGAGGGACCCGCTTGATGTCCTTATGAACATTATTATTATTATTATTATTATTATTATTATTATTATTATTATTATTATTATTATTATTATTATTATTATTATTCACATAACAACACAGCACAAGTGTCTGGAATTCATCTCTGAATATCGAGTCCTTCCCAAGGACCTAGGATATTAGAGGTATTTGCATGGAATATGTGCAGTTCCTAGAAGTGCTGCTTTCTGCAGCATGTGGACTGATGTTCTGTCCAAGTTTAGGCTTTCCAGATGTTTTTCAAGATTTCTTGGGATTCCTCCTGGAGCACCGACTACTAGTGGGATTATTGTTGTTCTTTTTTGCCACAATCGTTCAACTTCAATTTGTAGGTCCTTATATTTTGTGATCTTTTCCAGCTCTTTGTCCTCTACTCTGCTGTCAACTGGCACAGCAACATCTATGATCCAAACATGTTTTTTCTCTACCACTGTTATGTCTGGGGTGTTGTGTGCCAGGTGTCTGTCTGTCTGTATTCTAAAGTCCCAGAGTATTTTTGCTTCTTCATTTTCTGTGGTCTTCTCTGGCTTGTGCTCGTACCAGGTCTTGCTACAGGGCAGGCCGTACTTTTTGCAAAGGTTCCAGTGCACCATTGCTGCTAGCCTATTGTGACGTTCGAGATAGTCAGTTTGGGCTATTTTCTTACAACAGCAAATGATGTGCTCCACGGTTTCATCTCCCTCTTTGCAGAGATGGCACTTTGGGTCATTGTAGGACTTTTCAATTCGTGTCTTTATTGCATTTGTCCGTAATGCTTGCTCCTGGGCAGCAAAAATCAGGCCTTCAGTTTCCTTCTTTAGAGTTCCCCTTCTGAGCCACTCCCATGTTTTCTTGCTGTCAACCTTCCCTTCAATGTTCTTAAAGTACTGCCCATGGATTGGCTTGTTTAGCCACTGCTCCTTTCATGTTTTAAACTGTTGGACCCTATACTCTTTTGATTCTTTGGCTTTCAGCATCTCAGCCTTGTGGACTCAGCCTTTCAATGCTGGCTCTTGACTTTCTTGGATGTATTCTTTCAGGCCTCTTTTCTCTTCCACTACTGATTGCTTGACGTGGAGCAGTCCTCTTCCTCCTTCTGACCTTGCTAGGTAGAGTCTGTCTACATCACTTCTTGGATGCAGTGCTCGATTGATGGTCATAATTTTCCTTGTTTTTCTGTCCAGGATGTCCAATTCGGCTTGTGTCCAGTTAATTATGCCAGCAGTGTAGTGTACTACAGGCTCCACCCAAGTATTAATTGCCTTTATTGTATTTCCCCCATTTAGCTTTGATTTCAAAAATTTTCTTACCCTTCTAAGATATTCCTTCCTAATTGCGCCTTTGACTTCTGCATGCTTGATGTTCTCTGCTTGCAGTCTCCCCAAGTATTTGTAGCTTTCATTCACTGGCAAGCTCTTTATTTCTATGGCATTTGGCATATTCACACCTTCGCATGTTGCAAGTTTACCTTTACTGAGTTCCAAAGTTGCACACTTGTCGAGTCCAAAATCCATTGCAATGTCAGTGCTAAAGACTCTCACTGTGTTCAGTAGTGACTCAATCTCTGCTTTTGATTTTCCATAGAGCTTTAGGTCATCCATGTATAGAAGGTGTGACATTTTTGGTGAGTTTCTTGCTGTCTGATATCCTTGACCTGTTTTCTTCAGAATTATAGAGAGCGGAATCATAGCAATGATGAAGAGTAGTGGGGACAGGGAATCTCCTTGGAATATTCCCCTTCGGATGTTGATTTCCCCTATTCCTGCTCCATTGACTATTAATTCTGTTTTCCAAGTGTGCATTGCATTCTTGACCAATTTCTTGATGTTTTCACTGACTCCAATTATCTCCAGGCAATGAAGTATCCAACTGTGTGGCAGTGAATTGAATGCTTTCCTGTAATCAATCCAAGCTACATGCAAGTTGGTTTTCCTTCTTTTGCAATTCTCAAGGATCATTTTATCTATGAGCAGTTGGTCTTTTGTTCCTCTACTGTTTCATTTGTTTCCTTTTTGTTCTGGGGGCAGCAAGTTCTTTCCTTCCAGGTGGTCTTGTATTGCATCAGCTAATATGCCAGTAAAAAGCTTAAAGGTTGTTGGTAGGCAGGTGATTGGCCTGTAATTGCTAGGGATTGCTCCCCTTTCTTGGTCTTTCATTATCAGAAACGTTTCCCCTGTTGTCATCCATTCTTCAATTTGGCCTGTTTGGAGCATTTGATTCAACTGTTGGGCAATTCTTTCATGCAAGTTGGTCAGTTTCTTCAGCCAGAATCCATGTAGTTCATCACTGCCTGGGGCAGTCCAGTTCTTCACCTTTTTTGCTCGTTTTCCAACCATTTTAGTTGTTATTACCAGGTTGTCCATGTTGTTGCTGCTCAGTTCAGCCTCCACATCTTTGGCCCAATTTGCATTTTGGTTGTAGTTCTTTGGGCTGTCCCAAATGTTTCTCCAGAACTCAATCGTTTGTTCTCTGTCTGGCTCTCCTGTGTTTCGTTTCACATCTCCACTTACATTCTGGTAGAATTATTTCTGGTTGGAGTAGAAAAGTTGATTCTGCTTGAATTGAGCAACCCTTGCTTCGAATCTTGCAATCTTCTTTGAAACTGCCACCATCTGTTGTTTAACCACCTCTATTGCCTCATTGAGTTTCCTCTTGTCCAGGTGGTACCTCTTAACTAGGTCTGCTTTGATTTTGTCATTTTTCAGCTTCTTCTCCTTCATGCTTTTCAGTTTGCTGGCATCCGATCGTAGTTTGCTGATTTTTCTTCCCAGTCTGATTTTCCACTTTGGAGTACCTATTTTCGGCCTTCTTTCTGGGTGATGAATCTTTACCCCTAGCTCTTTAGTAATCACTACTGCAGTGCTGTACATAAGCTGGTTTGTTTCATGCAGTGACATTGTTTGGATTCCAGCAATGACCTTGTTTGCATCCTTCAGTGTATTGAGCAGATCCTTCCTTGGAACAATCTTCAGTGGTGGCAATCTTGTACGTTCGTTTGCATTGTTCATGTGTTCTAGGATCTTCTGCATCAGTTCTTTTTGCTTTTCTGTCAATTGGGAACTTTGGGTTGGCTCCTTTGGAGGTGTGATCATTGTTGTTTCTTCCTCCTCTTCATCCTCTGTCTCTTGCAGTCCTTGAATTGTTGCCAATTTTGTTGAATTTTTTTGAGTGTTTCTTGGTATGTTTTCAATACCATTGTCTTGTGCTTTCTGCTGGATTTCTGCTAGCTCTAGTGCACTAAAAACCTTTTTCCTTTCAATATATCTTCTTTGATCAGCAAGTCTTTGCTCAGTAATTTCTGTGTCTGGGTGAAGTTCTTTACGGACTTGGTACATTCGTTTGAGGTATCCTCTTTTTGACGGGTTTGATTTGTAGTAGCAAGCCATAATTTCTCTATTCTCTGCACACGAATGTTTTCGACGTTTGTTTGGTACTTCCAGTAGTCCTGCAGTCTTCAGCCCTGGTTGCTCAGCTGAAGATCCTGAGTCCTGTAGCCCATTTTCCACCAAGTGACCAGGTACTCCAGCACTAGAAGTGGTCCTTGTTGACCCGGGCGACAACCGATCCAGTATAAAGTTTCTTTTTCTTGTCTTCACCATGGTTTTGGGTTTTGGGCACATTTAGTCTGGCTCCTCATCTGGTTTGGGT
This sequence comes from Sphaerodactylus townsendi, assembly GCF_021028975.2. NCBI lineage: Eukaryota > Metazoa > Chordata > Lepidosauria > Squamata > Sphaerodactylidae > Sphaerodactylus > Sphaerodactylus townsendi. The sequence goes on along the minus strand of NW_025950348.1, from coordinate 11,145 downwards.
GGCCCTCCAGCACAGCCCTCTGACTCATTGGAGCACACGGAGGCCCCACCACCACTATGGAAGTGAGCGTTGCCCACTGAGGATTATTGCTATTATTATTATTATTATCATTATTATTATTATTATTATGCGTATTATTAGTATTATTGTTATTATTATGCGCATAACAACCCAGCACAAGTGTCTGGAATTCATCTCTGAATATCGAGTCCTTCCCAAGGACCGAGGATAATGAAGAGACATTTGCGTAGAATGTGTGCAGTTCCTTTCAGTGCTGCTTTCTTGCAGCAGCTATTGGACTGATGTTCTGTCCAAGTTTAGGCTTTCAAAGATGTTTTCAAAGATTTCTTATGGATTCCTCCCTAGAAACTTCCGACTGCAATTTGGGATTACTGTTGTTCTTTTCTGCCACAATCGTTCAACTACTTCAATTTGTAGGTCCTTGTATTTTGTGATCTTTTCCAGCTCTTTGTCCTCTACCCTGCTGTCAACTGGCACAGCAACATCTATGATCCAAACATGTTTTTTCTCTATCACTGTTATGTCTGGGGTGTTGTGTGCCAGGTGTCTGTCTGTTTGTATTCTAAAGTCCCAGAGTATTTTTGCTTCTTCATTTTCTGTGGTCTTCTCTGGCTCTTATTATTATTATTATTATTATTATTATTGTTGTTGTTGTTGTTGTTGTTGTTGTTGTTGTTGTTGTTGTTGTTGTTAATTAATTAAACTTATATACCCTGAGCAGTGTTCAACATAAACAACATAACATACCTTCCATAATGAAGACCATTTAAAATACAGCGTACAAAACGTAGCGTCCAGACAGCTTAAAAAGTCCCTCTTGAACATGTTGTCAAGCAGTCAGTATTGCAAACTTGTGTGGGCACCAACCTGAATGCTGCAGAATTCTGCTGCGATCGCTGAGCGAGAGGGTGACTTCCCAAGAAACGGATGCCATCCAGAATATGCCAAGCCCCAGCTTGCATCCTGAAACCCTGAGTTTAGTTCATCAGGGTGCACGCTTGCCGCTCCAGCCCTAGATTTCCTTGCTATGAGAAAAGAAGCGCCTGTTTCCCCAGCAGCGTCCTACTGAGAGCCACTATTTCTATTGCATTATCCAGAAGAAAAGCAGCTGCAGATATTTAAGCTGTGTCTTGGTTGTTCTTAGCTGTTGATCTGTGTCGGGTGAACCGAATACAGTGAAGAAACTGCTGCCGTGTTTCTGATGCCGTTTAGGATCGCTCTGCAGGAGGAGACGAACGGCATGTCAGCGAGTGCCCTGGCCATTGTCTTTGCTCCCTGCATCCTCCGTTGTCCCGACACCACGGACCCTCTCCAGAGTGCCCGAGATGCCAGTAAGACAATCAGGTAAAAACGCCGCATGGTGTATTTAGAGTACTTTGGCTGAGGAGAAAAGAGCTTTTCTCCCTAGGAATGACAAAAATTAGTCCTGCTTTCCCCTCCTTTAGAGAGGAATTCGTGCCTTTCAGCAGCCAGGAGTATCATAGAATCATAGAGTTGGAAGAGACCCCCAGGGCCATCAAGTCCAGCCCCCTGCAATGCAGGAACACACGATCAAAGCACTCCCATCCAGCCTCTCTTTGAAAACCTCCAAAGGAGGAGACTCTACCACACTCCGAGGCAGTGCATCCCACTGTCGAACAGCCCTTACCGTCAGGAGATTTTTCTTGATGTTTAGGTGGAATCTCTTCTCCTTCACCTTGAACCCATCACTCCTGGTCCTAGTCTCTGGAGCAGCAGAAGACAAGCGTGCATCCCTCCAAATATCTAAACATGGCTCTCATGTCACCTCTTAACCTTCTCTTCACCAAACTAAACATCCCCAGCTCCCTAAGTCTCTCCTCGTAGGGCATGGATTCCAGACCTTTCACCATTTGGGTTGCCCTCCTCTGGACCCGTTCCAGTGGGTCAATGTCCTGCTTGAATTGCGGTGCCCAGAACTGTACACAGTATTCCAGGTGAGGTCTAACCAATGCAGACTAGAATACTGTAAACACGCTGTTGCCATCATGGGTGCGTTCTGCTGATGTCCTCGCAAGAGGGGTGACCAAGGGCATTTGGAAACAGAGACCAGATTCTCTGAAATGCAGGCTGTTCAGGTTGACCAGCTCTTCTTCCAGTTTCCCACTCACAACGTTAAGAAATAGAAAAAAAAAGATCTGTCCAGCATATACATCAGGGGTGTCCAACTCTGGCCCTTCAGATGTTCGTGGACTACAATTCCCATTAGCCCTGCCAGCATGGCCAATTGGCAGGGGCTGATGGGAATCGTAGTCCAGGAACGTCTGGAGGGCCAGAGTTGAACCCCCCTGATGCAGATGCTCCAATCAGTTCCAAGCCCAGAGAGCCGGCTTCAGAGCATCAGTTTTGACCTCTTAACATATGTATTTTTTTCCCAGCTGCGTAGAGTTGGTGATTGTTGAGCAGATGAACAAGGACCGAGCTCACTTCAAGGATATCAGCAGCCTGGAGTTTACAGAGAACCAAGCCAAGAGCCGGCTGTCGTTGATCCACAGGTCTATGGTAGCGGGGTAAGGAGCCAAGGTCTATGAAGTAAAGGTTCTGTATGGGTAAAGTTCATAGGCATGGACCAATGCATATACAATGCATTGCCTTCTATACAGCAGAGCTACTGCTGCCTGAGCCGATCTTCTGCCTGGGCTTTCCACTTTCTCTGCTCCAGGGGTAACTGTGGGGTTCCAGTCAACAGGTGGACTTCCTCATTGGGTTCCTTAGTGGTTCCAGTTTCTGACACTGTGTCTGTTTTGGGGGCACCTGGGCTTCTAGCCCTGCAATCTCAGTTGGCAGTGTGTCCCCTGATGGCCGCTGGGAGTCAGGGGACCCGGGCCATTCAAGGTTTCGGATTTGATGTCATCAGCCACATGTGATCCAGAGTCCCTCGTCTTCCGAGACTTCACGATGAGAACTCATCAGGAGCCAAAGACCCGACACCCAGCTACTTCTTCTCTCTCTCTCTCTCTCTCTCTCTCTCTCTCTCTCTCTTTTTCTTCTGCTGCTCTGGGATCATAAAACCCCCCTATTGGAAGAGCTGCTCTGGGATCATAAAACCCCCCTATTGGAAGAGCTTCTTCTCCCCCGTCCCATCACTTATATGTTAAAAAGCTCCCCAAATCCCATCGTATCTTCAATGTTTTAAACTGAGCCAGAGGGAAGATCTGCGGCTCAGTGATTAATACATAAAAGATCCCAGACATCTTTAGGGTGGAGTGCTTATGAAAAAAAAAAAAGTGGACTGGAGCTGGGGGGAGCTCTTAAAGAGGGATGTATGGCTTCTGCATCATCAAATCACTTAGCAGAGAAGAGAGTCAGGAAACTCTGCTAGCTGATGTCGCTTTAAATATTTGTCTTTGCTTTCCGTGTGAAAGCATCGTCGTGGGAGCCGGGACTTTCTGGACCACGGGTGCCATATCCCTTGCCAGTGTATTCAAAGGATAGCTCCCCATTGCTATGCATGAGAGCGCTGCCCTGTGCGCAACTTATTAGTTCCTTTGGAGAGCACAGATAAGGAGGGCAGTCATACTTCCGAAGGTAGCTTTCCCCGTTATTCTCACTTTTGCTTACTAGAGACACGAAGGATTGAAATAGATAGGATTGAAAGGACTGAAATTGAAGAGATAGAAAAAGTGCAGAGAAGGGCAACAAGGATGATTGAGGGACTGTGGAAACTGCATCGCCTTATGAGAACAGGCTGCGGCGTTTGGGACTCTGGAGTTTGGAAGCGTCTGAGGGGGGATATGATTGAGGAATCCTATAAAATTATGCATGGGGTAGAAAATGTTGACAAGAGAGACATTTTACTATATTTCTCACAATACTAGAACCAAGGGGCATCCATTAGCGAAAATGCTGGGGGAGGAAGAATTAGGACTAATAAAGGAAACACTTCTTCATAGCAACTGTGTGATTTGATTGTTTTGGAATATGCTACCACAGGAGGGTGGTGATGGCCCACTAATCTGGATAGCTTTAAAAGGGGCTTGGACAGATTGATGGAGAATGTCGATTTATGGCTACTAATCTTGATCCCTCCTTGATCACAAAGTTACAAAATGCCTGTAACAGTCCAGGTTAACAGGAGCAACAGCCACAGAAGGCCATTGCTTTCACATCACCGGTAAGCTCCCAATAGCACCTAGAACAGGCCACTCGGCGTAGCAGAGAGCTGGACTAGATGGACTCTGGTCTGATCCAGCTGGCTTGTTCTTATGTTCTTATGTTCTTAAATATGCTGGCTGCTAATCTGTGACCTGCAAGAGTGAACGTTTATGTCCCTGTAGGAACAGCAAGTTGCGAGTGAAGGTGCCTTGGAATCCAGAGGGCTTTTGCACCTACATTAGTTTTGCCATTAGTGCCCCACTATTTTAAATGTGGATCTGTGCAAAGATGTCAAAATTGACATTGCCCATTTGGCACCTAATTTTAATCACTTTTGCAAATAAAAGGAGGCTGAATTGTTTTGACAACCACAGGTGCAGCATAGAAGCCTGGAATTATCTTGAATTATACTTGCTTCATGTCCGCTCAGTAGCTCTCTCAAACGTACAAGAACATCTGCGGGTTTCTTTGTTATCATTACATTAAATTCAGCCTTCACCACATCTGGGGAAACCGAGTTCTTATTCCGAGCCTAAGAGTGAGGCAGAATGCTCGGTCCCCCTAACACCACACTTCTGGTACTTCAGGGCGAAAAGGCGGCTTCAGCAAGGAACCCACCTGAGCTCTCCATGGCCGGATAGGTATAACCCTCTGTGTCGGAATGCCCTTGAAGAGGTAGCGAGGAGCAGCGAGGAGACGCTTGAGGGGATGAACGACGCAGACCATGGCAATGGCCTTCCAGCAGATAAAGAACCTGCAGATCGAGAAAAAAAATTCTGGAAGTCCGGGGAGGGGGGTAAGAAAGCCATCCCCATTAGGAAAAACTTCAAGAGAGATTGGTGCAGGAATTCAGCTTTGATCCCCAATCGGTCTGTCAGTTGTATTACGGCCATTAGGCAAAATGGCAAAAAAGAATAGAGAAGAACAAGAAAAAGGAAGAACAATATGAAACAAAAGAAAAATGGGAATTGTACAAAAATCCACGATACCGAATCCACACAAAGAATATCTCCAGCTTGTAACATTACCACGGTCGCCCCTCATGTGAAATTAAAATGGCTCTTGGTCCCAACATAACTCTTCTCTTACTATAACCCGGCGGGTGGCTACCTGCTGAGATATAAGAGAAACTGAGTCTTCCAACAAAAAATTCTCACAAGAACTGAATAGGAATTAATTCTAGTTAAATTTCTGTACTGGATAAACACTTAATGGATAGGGTAAAGGCCTCCCTTTCCCCTTTCTGGATTTCCGCAATGCAATAAAATATGTAGTTTGGGGTCCACTTCCCCTGAGTTACGACACATAGTCTCCTATGTCGTGGGATTGCTTTAAATTTGCCCATTAGATTGGCTGATGGAAAAGGCATCCAGAAGCGGGCCCTGGAAAAGGCCCAGCAGCATTTGCGTCAGATCCTCGCCGATTGAAGTAAAGGGAAGGGGCAGCCGAGATGCCTGGCATAAGATTTTCTCGGTTTATATAACACCGGTGGCTGCCGAGGAAATCTACGCGCATTTCAATGTCATTGATGATGATACAAATGATATACCAAGGCTGTTGCTTCTTGCAATGATCCAGTTCCAATAGTTGGCTTTTAGGATCAAATACACTGTCGCAGTTTGAGTGTTCACCATGAAGCTTGGATATGGTGTTGCTGCCAGTAGCAAAGGCAATAAGCCCATGGGGTGGGAAAGGACTGCAAAGCAAGTATGCGATAGCAAGCCTCCAAAAGTTTGTCTCGGCTGAACCCTGCTTCTTGTCGGAACTACATTAGCTGGCCTGGCCTTTAGGAGTGTTAAAAACTCAGAAGTATTAGTTCCAAGGGGACAAAGAGTGCAGCAGCACCAGATGCAGCTCCCCTGTGGGGGGCAGGGTGGGGTTGGAGCACGCGCTGGGCGCTTTCCCCCTTATAGCCTCTGCTCCCTCTCCTCACCTGGAGGGATCGGCCATGTCTTCTTCCCTTCCTCTTTTCATATAAATAAAAACGTTTTAGTCGTTAACGGCATTTGGAGGTTAATGGAGATTCTTGCTGTCCTCATTAGTTTAACTTATTTTTTTGGATTGGAAATCTTATATGTATTAGGAATCTTATACATTATCTTCAACTGTGTTACTCTATAGTAGTAGGACGTACAGATACATGGTAGGTAATAAAGTGAACTTTGACTCTTGGAAGCCTATATCCTGGAAAATGTTACAGGTCTGTAGAGTGCGACCGGACTCAAATCTTGTTGGTCCTTGTGGAATGACTCCGAAAGTAAGTTCGTAAATATTATTGATGTGTAGTGCTTTGCAGGAGCAGCCTGAATCTGGAGTCCCAGTGTGTAAATATCAAGCGCTGTGTCTTTGACTGAGATGTTTCCATTTTTCTTTGTTAGAGATTGTTGTGACCTACGGTGTCGCGGTTGTTTTCCCACATATAGGCCACGGCTTCCAGGCTTCCTCTCAATGCTGCTGGCTTCTCTCCTTCCCTAACTCTAGGGGGGGTTGTGCTTTTTCACCTCAGGGAAGAACTGACGTTCGAGATGTTGGCTCTGGAGCCACGCGCTCCCGACGATGAGACTCTGGAGCCTGAGGCCTCTATCGGCACAGCGGACACCTCTGAGAACTTGAACTTCGAATCCGAGAGCGCCGTCTGCGACAGATCAGGTGAGCAGATGCTTTGTTCAGACAGAAAGCTGTGTTTTGAATGCTTTGGCCGGATTCTGGAATTTAGTCTTCTTCTGTCCCTTGCCCACCACTAGGACTTCTGCTCACTCCTTCCTTCCTTCCTGCCTGCCCCCACCTCATACCCCTGTGCTTCCCTGTGAATCCTTCCCCTTCCCACTCACAACCCCTCCCACCCACCCCCCTCGCTCACAGCCACTTACATGCCCTTTGCTCAGTTGCAGGAAGGAGAAAGGACAGGGAGGGTGGGTGGGTAGGAACGTACGTACGTATGTATGCATGTTTATTTACAGTTAACAACCAGTAATATAATAATTAATAAAAGGACAAATTCCACATTTTTTCAAACAAAGAGGTAAAAAGCTAAAATATAAAACAGAACTTATTTTAACATTCCTCTAAAGAACGGAAGGTCCGCTGTCCACCTGCTTTCCTGTATTCATTTACTAAAACACAAAACCAGGCTACATTACTAATTCTTTGGTCCCTACCCAACAGCAAATAGTTCAATTTCCCTTTATTATCTTTTCCAGCCCATTCAGTCAAGTTAGGTCCCAGGATTTCTTCTCTGAGCTTATCATATAGAGGGCCCTTAAACAACTTGGGACAGTGATTTTAAGCCATTTTGAGACTCCTTAAAGGTAGGAAGAAGCCAGGTATAAAAACCAATTCTTCTTCTTAGCTCTCAGCTCCCTGAGACCCCTGAAGGCAGAATCCACCACCAACCGGTCTCGAAGGCACCTGAGGAAGCAGCGAGACGCTTTGGATTCCGTGGACGCCTCTGTCGCTTTCCCCTCGCTCTCGCCTTCCTCCTGCTCCTGCTTACCTCACGTCACTAGGAAACGGTTCCAGATATGCTTTAAATCACCTTTCTCCCGGGCCACTCCCTCCGGTGGCGCCACTCTGCTCGAGCGACCCCCGGGGCATCTGAAGGGTCCAGACGACAGGCCCCAGTTCACCGCCGGGGGGACTTTCAATCCCGAGAAGGGCCAGCAGAAACTGAAGAATGTGAAAAACTCTCCCCTGAAAGCCAAAGAGCCCTCCCGAAGGGGCTGCTGGGCCGGGCCGCAAGAGGCACCCTGACGCTGCTGGTGGCGGTAGCCCCCAGCAGTTAGGACTCCTCGGGAGCAATGAGTCCATGGTGCGAGCTTGTCAGCGACAGCTGAACGAGAACATCTCACCTGCAGTGTTTCCACTTTGATGCCGCCTGGCCGCTGCTCACCAGCTTTCCCGCTGCCTGCGTCGACTTGTCCTCCCTTCTCGCTGAGGACACCAGCGCGGCCTCGCTGGTGTTGAAGAGAAAGGTGGGATTCTGTACGAAAGCATAAATTTCTCAATGAATGCAACGTTCACGACTACACAGACAACTAGCGCGCTGCATCAACAAAGCTCATTTCTCCCAGCACAGAAACCGTTGGCTTTGTCACGGTTGTCTTCGGCTTCTGGATCTCAGAACCTTCTCAGGCCGTTGTGTTGGGGATTTGTGACAAAGCCAACGAAGCCAGGGGAACGACGGCTGCTGTTTCTTGAGTCTCTTGGGGCCATTTTTGAGGGCCAGGGAACGCTCCAACTGGCCGGAAACACCAGGAAGGACAGCTGGCAGTCAAGGGAGCTGCTCTTGGCCTTCATTGTCAACTTTGAGGTGGGCGGATTGGGGGTTTTTTTGCACTGGGATACAAGCATGGACCTCCGTAGAAGGAACCACAGCAAAGAAGAGACCGTTCTCTTTGTTCCGAGCTATTTATAACGCAGTCTGTAGTGTTGACCGATGATGCCGAAATGCTCTTTTTCATTCAAGCACTTGTCAGACCTGCCGCCAGGTTCGTGATCCTGTTGTGGCAGATTGTTTGTTTGTTTTGTCTGAGGCTATTTGTTGTTTCTTTGAGCTTCAGTTGTTGACAGTTGTCCGAATTCAGTTGTTGATAGTTCCCCTTTTGACTCCAGGTTGGAGTCAAACACACACACACACACACACACACACACACACACACAAAACAAAGACTACTTGAAGCGGTTTGTTAGTATTATAGTTACTGAAGTTCGATGTAAATAAAGTTTTTTGGTTTTTGGTTTTCATTTTAAAAAAAATTGCCCCTCCTCGCCATGTGGGACATTTAAGCCGGGATGGTGGAAGGGTCGTCAAGAGGGGGCCGGGATAGTAGAATTAAACCGGAGGACGTTGCTGTACAGATTTGCTAAAGGTCTTTTCCCCCACCACTCCGGGGGCCACGCGGTCAATTGCCCTCTTTGCGTTTGGAGCATTCAGAAGTCCATTGTCGTGTCCGAGTTGTTTTGGAAGTGGTTTGCGGAACACCCCCTTGCTCCCTTTGTAGCTTTGGCAATAAGACATATGTGGGGAAAAGGAGACGCGGATGGGCAACCGCCCCTTAGCAGCCCCCTTTTCAGAGTGTCTGCTGGCTGTGTCGTCATGGGTCAACCCACGCAGCATAAGATTCAGGAGAGGCGTCAACGTCCACGGGAAGTTTTTTCTTGCTTATTTGGCCATTTTGCTTGAAGTCATCTGTACAAATGTAGCCGCAGTCTTTAAAAGTGTATACACGTTTGTTGGGCTCTGGAGGCAGAGGCAGCATCTATACCACAGATCACGATGTGCATAAAACCTGCCCTTCGATGCCCTTTGAATCTAGTTTGCTCCTGGAGTTACACTAACGTCGAGCAAATCATAACAAGTGCCTCATTTCCCGTAGTGGTTGGCTGAGAATAAGAAGGGAGTCAGTGGTTTAAATCTGCTATAAAGTGGGAGCGTTCCCTTCAGATTCAACCAGAAGGACTTGTGGGCACCCTCACTGATAGTCTGAAGTTTGCTACCGGATCCCAGTTTTCAATAATTGGGGGCACCATCAAGACCCGCCATGGGAGGGTCACAGTGTATCTCATCTGGGGGGGACTAGCTTTGTAGGTGAAAAATAGGACACATACACACAAAAGCAGTTGAGTGCACAGAGCAGATTGGTGGCTGCTTTTGGTCAGCACAGCAAGTGACATCTCTTTTTCAAATGCCGACATTTTGAAACCATACCAGTTTGTAATTGGAGAACTCTCCCTGAAGGCAGCCTGGCTTAATAGAGAACTGCTTCCTCTTCAAGCTAAGGACTGTCCCTCAAGAGAAATCCACAATGCTGGACCGTGGCAATGGATTTGAATACTGCACCAACCCCCTGCTGATGGAAAACTAGCAAAAGGAGAACGGTTCTACGCTCCCTTTTGCTTGCGTTGCTGGCTTTCTGTTTCCTGGCAGCCTTCACAATAGTGGAGCGGTCCCTCCCCACACGCAGAAGTGCAGTCACCTACTTTGCCATCTTGAGTTCTACATGTGTGAATGGGGTAAACCAGACTTTGCTCACCCACACAGCCCACTCTAAGTGGCGTAACTTGCTTCGGACAGACGCGGTTCTCATTTGTTCCAGCAACACTTGGCCAGGGCACAGAGGCACCCTTCTCGGAAAACTCACACTTGAACCCCGATCCCCGACACTCCACGAAGAACCCTCAGTCGGTTTCTGTGCTGGGAGAAATGAGCTTTGCGTGCCCTCCGAGGGACTATGCCCCTTTTCTTCCAATGCAAAGCCCTTTCGCCAGCATCGGCCTGGGGGCGGGAAGGGAGGACCAGTGTATTTGGGGGGACTCCTGGCCCGAGCGTTCGGTTGTCGGAATATTTTGAACACAGGCACCAGGAGAGAAGAGGCTTTCCGTTCCGTGGCCCTTCCATATTTCTACCGAACACCCGGTTTCCTGTTCTTCTGCACTCCCCCCCCCACCCCCCAGCCAAATATAGCCCTCTAAGCATTGTGGGAGGGAAGATCTCAGACCTCTTCCGCTCTTTGTATGAAATGAATGTACTTACCACTGGGAAGGACATTGGCTGTATATAATTATTTTTAATAGAAATTTTTAAAAGTAATTTATAAGTATACTGAGTGTAAATTTTAAAAGCAGACTTATGTATTGTAAAAGGATATATTTTTTCCTGTGTCATAACTCTATGGATTTTACCTGTTAAAGGAAGAACTCTATAAAGCTCTTTGCTTTGCTCACCCAGCCGGCTGGCGCACCGCTAGCGTGGCCGGCCAGCAAAGTTGTAATTTCATGTCTAGAAGGGGTTTTTGGGGGGGTTTCAAGTCATGTCGGGTTCTTTTTCCCTTAAAGTGCAATTTGTGTAATATTTTTGTGTAATATTTAAAGTGCAATTTGTGTAATATTTTGTAATTTTTGTGTAATTTGTAATTTTTGTGTAATTTGTAATTTTTGTGTAATATTTAAAGTGCAATTTGTGTAATTTTTGTAATTTGTAATTTTTGTGTAATTTCTAATTTTTGTGTAATA